>NC_132892.1:27062268-27194768 GCF_030463535.1 Salminus brasiliensis
ATTCATGCAGCAAATGAATCAGGATCAATTGATTTGGAAATGGTCACTTAATTGATTCAGAAATTGATTCAGAAATTATTTAATTAATTAATTGAATGAGTCTGAAAAGAGTTAGCTGATTTAGAAATAGTCACTGAATCAGAGTGACTTGAATAATTCAGAAATGGTCTCTGAATCATATGATACAGAAATAGAAAAGACAAGACAAGACAACCATATTCACCATTAGTGTTGGACACAGATGGAACTTGGCTTCTGCTTTTAACCCATCCATGCAGTAAACACACATATACACACCATTGAAACATACAGTAACTGTGGGCACACATGCCCTGGGCAGCCATTGCCCACCACCAGGAGCAGAGAGGGTGAAGGGCCTTGTTCAAGGGCTCAACAGTGGCAGCTTGCCATGCCCAGGTATTGAACTCACAACCTGTCATTATTAGCCCGGAGCTCTAACCACTGAGCCAACACAGAATCACTTAATTGATTTGGAAATAGTCTCTGAATAGAGTCCCATGATTGATGCCGAAAGGGTCACTGAATCAGAGAATCAGAAGTTCTCTGAATCAGTTTGATCCAGAAATGTTCACTTAATCAAAGTTTCTTGATTCAGAACAGGTCTGTAGATGTAGTCAATTGATTCAGAAAGTCACTGAATTAGAGTCATTTGATTGATTCAGTCTTGAATCTCGTTTGAATCTCAATGAATCTCGGTTTCATCTGTCGAAAGAATCTTCCATGGTCTTCTGGTCTTTTGGTGTTTCTGAGCTCACCAGTGATTTTTTTTTGTCCACTCCTAAAGTTTCTGCTGTATCTGATAGGTTTGTTGTGTTTTTCAATCTAATGATGGGCTCCTTCACTAGCATCAACACCTCCTTGGACAGCATATTTCGAGTTTTCATGAACAGCCACAAAATGCAAATCCTTCACTAGGAATCCACTCTAGTCCTTTTATATGTCCTTTTATATCTGAAGGCACTGCTTATTATTACTGCTTATGTAATTATTTCGGAGCCTGTGAAAATGGAGGATGGAAGGACTGTGAAAAAATAGCTGCAATTCCTTAACAGTTCATGCTGTGCTTTAAAAGGAAAAGTGTAAATGTCCAAATACTTATAGACCTGACTGAATATTTATATATATATATATATATATATATATATATATATTTTTTAATTATTATATATATATATATATATATATATATATATATATATATATATATATATATATATATATATATATATAATGCATACAGGATTTATGTGTCTGAATCTGGAGTGTATCTGCCTTCAAACGTCCCTTCTAGGTCACCATGGCAACCTTTGCTGTGCACCATATGATTCGCCAAAATTCTGTAAACTCAACCCCCTACCCCCAGTCCTAACCCGACCAGCTACATACAGTAAACAAGAAACGACAGCTGCCATGCTTGTGCAGTTTAAGCTTTATCAATCTCTCTCACACACACACACACACACACACACACAGCTCTTTAGGTTTAACTGCTGATCTAGGATCAGATTCCTCCACATTCGAGTTCTAAAAGCTGATCCCAAATCAGAGGCTCTTCTCTGTGATGTTTTATGCATATCAGGCCGGGGGGCAGCTGCTGTGTAGACTGGACTGTTTCGCCTACAGGTTTACTAAGAAACACCATCTTTTCCTTTTGTCTCTCCCATCTCCCTTTTAAGTGGCCAAGAAGTCCTCAGAGTGTGTTGCCATTTGGCCGCCTCTAGTTAATGATCTTCTGTGTAGCTCTCATTAGTGGAATGGGGGACAGGATGGGGCGGGTGAGGGGATCTGCCTTTGGGAAGGTTAGAAGGTGTTCAGTACTATTTTAGCAAAATGGTCGAAACTAATTTTGACTCTTCGCAACATTTCCACTCGAATAATAAAGTAAAATATATATATATATATCATTTAATTACAGTCAGGGTGACATACATATTAGTAATCTGCCTTTCCTCACCTTGTGGTGAGACAATAGGCAGTCAGTAAGTATTTGGACAGAGAGATATTTTTGTGGTTGTTGTTGTGCTTCTGTTCACCACCACAAAGGATTTGAAATAAGACAATCACATTGTGATCACAGTGTCGACTTTTAGCTTTAATCCAAGAGGTTTAACATAAATATTTCAATAACTCTGAAGGAACGCAGCCGTTTTTACATTATCCCCCCGCTCCCAAGCTTCATTTTTTAACAGTAATATATTTTAAAATGTTTAATTGAATTTAAAATTGACCTCAGTATCAAGAAGGAAAGCAAAGGTTTATTATCTGAAGCATCCCACATCGTCTGTTAAACATGGCGAAGGTACTGTTATGGCATGGGCAGGTACGGCTGCCATCGGAACTGGGATACTAGTCTTAGTTGTCTGTTTAGAGTGAGTCAGATATTTCTTATATTTAAAATCATGTTAGTTTGTCCAATAACCGTTGTTAAATAATTCGAATTAAAGCTGAAAGTCTACAATTCAGTCACATTTTCTGCTTTAAATCCATTTAGGTGGGTTACAGTGGCAAAAATGCAAAAAAGAGATCTAGATTTTATTCTAGAAATATGTTGTGAAATGAGACATTTGAGTGATGGCATAGGTTAACCACTTTTGATGCCCTTAAGAACTTTTCTTTGGATGGTTCTCTAATTTTCTAGTTGTGACATCCTTTATTTTCGGGAGGCGGACCCGCCCTGTCTCCTTCTCCTCAACCCATATTCGCAAATGATCAATTTATTGTTATTGAGAAGTCAATGAAGAATTATTTGAAGATGTTTAAAGAACTCCCACATTATATAAAGGGGGAAATATACAAATATACACCAGAGAAAAGGATCTGTTAGAAACCTTCAAGTTCTTTGGTGAAGGAGTGAGAAAGCAGGTGGTCCCTTCGCTGATATGAGAATTGAAATGGGTCACAAGCATGTGCATCTATGTGCAAGTGTGTGTGAGTGTGTGTGAAAGAGTAAGCGAGTCTTGCCAGCTACACACACTCAGTACTAGCCATCTGGAGGTCTATTACACACCCACATATACATACACAGAGTGTACACACCATGAAGACTGATGAAGACCAAGCACACTCTCTTTGAGATCAAATCCATGAATGTCTACCCTCATGTGTAGCGCTAGTACATGTTCAGATTAGCCGTAGGTATTCACTCTCTCTCACACACACACACACCCATCATAGCTGTGGGGTTGTCGTATTTTCCCCTTCATTAGTGCGGTGTCTGAGGGTTGAGGGCAGGTGTTAGAGCAGTGAGGCGTGAGCTAGCCTCAGGCTTTACATTAGCATCACACTTCACTAGCTCTGCTAGCAACCTGGCTAAGGCTGCAGTCCCAGAGCAGGGCTAGCTGGGCTGTTGGATGGGTTTTTGAATTGCCACTATTCAGTCACAACAACACAAGCTGGATACATGTAAAATATGAATACAGAGACAATACAATCAGGGTAGAATGTCATGTACCCATGAAAAGGTCCAGTTGGTTCCACAGAACCACAGAACTCAGAACATAACATCCAGCCAAGATCTGGTCAGGGGACACAGAAATGTCCCTATATATATATATATACGTTTTAACCTAGGACGTCCTCTTTTTCAAACACATGTCCTCTGTTTGGGATGTGAAAAATCTAACCTAGGGGGTGCTTGCGAAATTGACAGAACACAACAATCTCTGTTTGGTTTAATTTTTTTAGGCAATTAAGGCATTAAGCAAATGTACACAGTATTATAACCATTCATCTTAATACCTAAAACCCTAGTCACGTGTGCAATAAAGTGTTGCACAGTGCTCGTGGTAGGTCTTCTGTATGTTTCACCAAGATATATAAAGCAGTCGCCAGCATTCCAAGCTCAGAATGGCAATGACAAAGACGCCATTCTCCTGATTACTCTATATTAAGTCAGTGTACTATCAATATATCGGTAATATGGTAAAAATCTTTAAATACTTTAAATATCTTAATATTTAAAGTCATTTGCACAATGCAAGATGTCATGATACATGTGATTGCAGACAAAATGCATCAGTAGGGACAGATTCTTAAAACTACTTTTTAAATACTGTCCCATACTAAGTATAGTGGACTTTATTCAAACTGTGCTTTACTTCATACAGTCTAATTACACTATTATTAAAGAAACGTGTAGTTGACCTGTGGTCTTTAAGCTCTGACGATATCCTTGATTTGCTAAGAAAAGCAAACAAAATTGATCACGATATGATCAAATATTGTTACTTTTCCCACCCCGACATTCTGCTACTTTATGGTAAAATACATTTATAAAATTGAAAGTAAATCAGAAAACCATGAACGAAGCCATAATAACCTATGCCACGTGCAGTTTAGACGATCTAGCACACTGAAGTTATCAGATTTCTAATTATTTCCCTCAGAACCACTTGACTGACACCTGTATCGGGTTGCCCTTCAATTAATGTTAAAATAAGTAGCTGGAAATGATTTTCAGAAGTCGCTGTCCAAGCTACCAGGGAAACTCAGTAATCCAAGACAATAAACATACATTCCTGTCTCGTCCACGCTTGTCTCTCTCATTTCTCGAATGTTTTCTCAGAGCACAGTGTACACAAGCTGTTGGAAATCCAATCAGAGAACTGAACAAGCCTTCGCCAAAATCAACAGTCCAATCAGCTCTCTTCGTTCAGTTTGACTGATTGAAAATAAACCCTGTCACATTTCTGTATCCTCACCGAGCAGATACCGAGATACTGACGCTCTGACTAAAGGTTCTTCAGACAGCTCTATGAACTTGTGCTTTTTTTTGCATCCTCACGTGTTGCTTAGGTAATGTGTGTGTATGTGTGTGTGTGTGTGTGTGTGACACAGCTCCAGGGACTCGGGGTTGTGGGTTCAATCCTTGCTCCGGTCACTGTCTGTGAGGAATTCCGCATGGGTTTCCTCCTACCTCCCAAAAACACACATGGTACACTCTTCAAAGGAAAGCATGTATAGCATCACTCAAAGAACCTGTGTACAAAGGGTTCTTTGAGGAATGCTATAGAAGAACCAGGTGTGAGGAATCTTTAAGGGTTTGAAGAAGTCAATGTAAAGGTTCTTCACAGCTCTTAAACAAGCATGGCTCTCAGCAGACAAAGATGCTGACACTATGACCGAGGATAATGAGGTTGAATCATACTGCTTCGCCATCAGCAGCCGGAGCCAGAGAGAGCACAACTGGCCATGCTTTCTCTGGGTGGGTAGATGGTCATCACTTTGATTGGGATGCTGGCCTGGACAGGCGTCTGTAATCTGATGTATCAGAGCTGGAGATCTGGCACTGTCCTCCGGGCACATTGGCTGCCTAGGGATGCTGGATTGGTGGCAGTTTCAAAAGAGGCGGTGGCTGATTTCACACGTATCAGAGGAGGCATGTGCTTGACCTCACCCTCCTAGTGTCAGCAGCATTACTGTAAGTTATAGAGGGAGTCCTAGTGAGTGGGTGGGTTAAATGGGGGAAGAATTGGGTAATAGAAAAATGGCTCCTCATGGAACCAAAAGGGGCATCATTCAAAAAAACATTTGTAGCACTTTTATTGTTAAGAGTCTACATGAACTGGCTATGGTAAATTGCCCCTAAGTTTGAATGAATGACTATGTGTGTGTGGTACTCTGCGACACTGATGCCAGCAGCTATAATCCTTTATGCACCTTGAGTGCATTATTCTTTATGATTTGCATGATAGCAAGCAAATAAACAGGAGAATAAAGTTCAAATATGTAGGAATACTAGTTCATTAGTCTCTTCTGGATCTTCAGAGGGTCAGCATAAAAACGGTACAGTAATATTTGATAATACAGAGTTTGGCCTTCAGAAGTTCTTAGGTTTGGGTTCACTAGGTTAACCAACAGTTATTTTTCTTATAATCCATGTTTTTATTTGCCCTGGTGTGAAATCTGGTCTTTTGGATCCGTCATCACTCTCATTTCTGCACTTGATTTGGCAGTTGCATACTGTTGTTCCTTTATGGTAAAGTGTTATGATGGTGATGCTAAATCAGGGAGTCTGTTGTTAGCTTTGCTGACCTTATTTGCATGAGGTTTATATGTGCTGTATATTTAATATTGTATATAATAATTTAGCGTGGCCTATTAATTAGCTGCCTTCTGTTGTTTTTCAGGCCTATTTGCTGGTCTTGCATATGGTTTGCATCAGCATTTTTTGGGGTTGGTGTTTTGGTAACGTGCAAAAAATTTAATCAATCTCTCTCTTGATCGCTCACTCTAGTTGAGTGCAGGTGTTGGAACCTTACGGGTAGCCTAAGCCTACATTCGGGGGGTGGGGGGGTTCTGGCGTATATCTGGTGTGGATTTCTGCCGACGCCAAAGCCCTGCAATGGACTGGTGCCCTGCCTGGTATTCCTGGTATTTATTGGGCGCAGTGATTCCAGGTCGGCTGGTGCCCCTACCATGACTCTGACCAGGAAGAAGCGGGTAAGAAGATAAATGAATGAATGATGGTTTTGTTCTGAAGAACTAACTATTTATTAGGATTAATCTTATTCATAATGAATGACATAATAAAAATATAAATTTCATTATGGATCTGAAAACAAACAGGAAATAGCTAAAGATTTTTGTATTTACATACATAATGAATATAAATATTTTTATGCTTATAAATAAATAAATTACATTTATTCTTTTTTTACATAAAAACACAATTACTCATGAATGGCTTCATAAGAAGCACAGTATATTCACCATATGTGTTAATGGAAGTCTGTGACCACTCACCAATACTGATTAAGGAGGAGAGGGAGAGGGAGAGAAACTGTGGGGGAGAGGGAGAGAGAGAGAGTGCACGAGAGCAAGAGAAAGCCCTCCACCTACACTTACACCTCCATGAATGCACAAGATGGACACAAGGTGGGAAAGCAGGTCGCTATAGCAACTGAAGAGTGGCCTCCAAGGACACACACACACACACACACACACACACACACACATATCCCCAGACCTCCTCAATTAGCTCTGCCTGTGGCTGTCCCTCACTCACTGAGTTGCTCCCACACACACACATTCAGCAATGAGTGGGCAGCAGTGAGGGGGTCTGCATTAGGTGAACATGCTGACAGTTCATCACCCTCAGGCAAAAGAAGACCACCACACCAAGCGCTGCACAAATGACAACTTCTCCCTCCACACCTTTGTCTCCCTCTCGCTGCATTTCTCTCTCGGTCACTTTCCCTCTCGTGTTTTCTCTCTCACTGCATCTCTTTTCTTCTTCTCTCGCTCCGCATCTCTTCTCTCTTTCGCGCTTTCTCTCGCTTCATCTCTTGCGTGCTTTCTCTGTTTTCATCCTCTTTCTCTGCATCTTCTCTCCCTCTCTCTGCATCTTACTCGCCTTTTCTCTCTTCTTTATTTCTTCTCTCGCTTCCTCTGTTGCACACTTTCTCTCTCTTCTCTCTCTCTCTATTCATCTCTGACACTTTCTCTCTCCTCTCTCTCCTTTCTCTCTCTCTCTATTCATCTCTCACACTTTCTCTCTCTCTCTCTCTGCATCTCTCACACTCTCTCTCTCTATTCATCTCTCACATTTTCTCTCTTCTCTCTCTGCATCTCTCACACTTTCTCTCTCCCTTTTTCTGCATCTCTCACACTTTCTCTCTTCTCCCTCTGCATCTCTCACACTTTCTCTCTTCTCCCTCTGCATCTCTCACACTTTCTCTCTTCTCTCTCTCTGCATCTCTCACACTTTCTCTCTTCTCTCTCTCTGCATCTCTCACACTTTCTCTCTCTCTCTCTGCATCTCTCACACTTTCTCTCTCTCTCTCTCTCTCTCTCTCTCTGCATCTCTCACACTTTCTCTCTCCCTCTTTCTGCATCTCTCACACTTTCTCTCTTCTCTCTCTGCATCTCTCACACTTTCTCTCTCTCTCTCTCTGCATCTCTCATACTTTCTCTCTTCTCTCTCTGCATCTCTCAAACTTTCTCTCTTCACTCTCTCTCTATTCATCTCTCACACTTTCTCTCTTCTCTCTCTGAATCTCTCACACTTTCTCTCTCTCTGCATCTCTCACACTTTCTCTCTCTCTGCATCTCTCACACTTTCTCTCTCTCTCTGCATCTCTCACACTTTCTCTCTCTCTGCATCTCTCACACTTTCTCCCTCTTTCTGCATCTCTCACACTTTCTCTCTCCCTCTTTCTGCATCTCTCACACTTTCTCTCTCTTCTCTCCCTCTTTCTGCATCTCTCACACTTTCTCTCTTCACTCTCTCTCTGCATCTCTCACACTTTCTCTCTTCTCTCTCTGCATCTCTCACACTTTCTCTCTCTCTCTGCATCTCTCACACTTTCTCTCTCTCTGCATCTCTCACACTTTCTCTCTCTCTCTGCATCTCTCACACTTTCTCTCTCTCTGCATCTCTCACACTTTCTCTCTCCCTCTTTCTGCATCTCTCACACTTTCTCTCTCCCTCTTTCTGCATCTCTCACACTTTCTCTCTCCCTCTTTCTGCATCTCTCACACTTTCTCTCTCTTCTCTCCCTCTTTCTGCATCTCTCACACTTTCTCTCTTCTCTCTCTCTCTATTCATCTCTCACACTTTCTCTCTCTCTCTGCATCTCTCACACTTTCTCTCTCCTCTCTCTGCATCTCTCACACTTTCTCTCTCTTCTCTCTCTATTCATCTCTCACACTTTCTCTCTCTTCTCTCTCTATTCATCTCTCACACTTTCTCTCTCTTCTCCCTCTGCATCTCTCACACTTTCTCTCTCTCTCTGCATCTCTCACACTTTCTCTCTCCTCTCTCTGCATCTCTCACACTTTCTCTCTCTTCTCTCTCTATTCATCTCTCACACTTTCTCTCTTCTCTCTCTCTCTGCATCTCTCACACTTTCTCTCTCTTCTCTCTCTATTCATCTCTCACACTTTCTCTCTTCTCTCTCTGCATCTCTCACACTTTCTCTCTCTTCTCTCTCTATTCATCTCTCACACTTTCTCTCTTCTCTCTCTCTGCATCTCTCACACTTTCTCTCTCTTCTCTTTCTATTCATCTCTCACACTTTCTCTCTCTCTCTCTGCATCTCTCACACTTTCTCTCTCTCTCTCTGCATCTCTTACACTCTCTCTCTCTCTCTCTGCATCTCTCACACTTTCTCTCTCCCTCTTTCTGCATCTCTCACACTTTCTCTCTTCTCTCTCTCTCTATTCATCTCTCACACTTTCTCTCTCTCTCTCTCTGCATCTCTCACACTTTCTCTCTTCTCTCTCTCTGCATCTCTCACACTTTCTCTCTTATCTCTTTCTGCATCTCTCACACTTTCTCTCTTCTCTGTCTCTCTCTGCATCTCTCACACTTTCTCTCTCTTCTCTCTCTCTCTGCATCTCTCACACTTTCTCTCTTCTCTCTCTCTCTCTCTGCATCTCTCTCACTTTCTCTCTCTTCTCTCCCTCTTTCTGCATCTCTCACACTTTCTCTTCTCTCCTTCTCTCCACAGCTCTCTCACTTACTCTCTTTTCTTTATACCCTTTTAGGTTCATGTTTATCTGCTCTAGAGAGTCCCATTCTTTTGGCTGTACTTCTCTAAAGGGACTAGACAAGTATTCATTAGACCAGTATCCATAAACATTTGGACATAAAATGGATCAATTATAGTAGACAGTACTGTGAATTTCTGAACGATCTGTAATGCATTAATGATATTTATTTTATTTAGTGTCATGTCTTTTAGCTGCAAACTCTCTCTCTCTCTCTCTCTCTCTCTCTCTCTCTCTCTCTCTCTCTCTCTGTAACCAATGGTCACATACACACCTATGTGCCCTGAAGGTGTTAATTGCCAATTTGCCATAGACTCTCACACACACTGCGAATGGTGTCTGATATTGTTGGCCCTGCGTCGGGTGATAATCTCTACTGCAGTAGCAGTCCTGGACCAGGTACATTGTGAGGATACGCTCCGGGTCTGATCCAATAAGGTTTTTTCCACCTATCCACTTCCAGCTGGAACATACTCTTGGATGAAGGAGGTAAAAAGTGGGGGCTGGTTGGCCTTTCTGACACCTGCACCTCGTTCACGACTTTCCTATCATTTCTTTCATTTTTCAGCCTGATTTTCTCACCTTTTTTCTACTTCTGCTCTGTCATCAAAACACAAAGCTAAAGTCAGCCAATTCATATTTAGGAAGCTGTGACTGGTGAGAGAGAGAGAGAGAGAGAGAGAGAGAGAGAGAGAATAGCTGCTGTGATCTTCAAAGCAGGTCCTTTGATCGTGCTCTTAATCAAAACCACTAATAAGCATCAGACACTGCCATCAAAGCTAGGGTTTGCTCATTTTTGGCACTTTTAATGCTAAGGCTAAAACCTAGCCAGTTCAATCCCTGCTCGTTTCAAACTGTTTTCTTCCGACTCAGAGTTTTTTAATTATTATTATTTATTATTTTAATTTGCCATTATGCTGTGACAGTCTCAAGCATACCATTTTTATAAATTAAAAAGAAAAGAAAGTGTTATGTATATTATAAATGTCTCTTACTATAAAAAATATAGCAAGTGTCTATTCTTTTATCTTAAATTGATAGGTTTCAAAAATGTGGGAAAGATGACAGCAAAGTTCAACAAGTAATGTAAAAAAAATAGATTAAATCCTTTTTATTTCAGAAGTATATTATGTAACAGCATAGGACACCTTTATAGTGCAGTTCAGTGAAAATGCAGAAAAATATGTGAAATATACATATATTTGTGTGTGTGTGTGTGTGTGTGTGTGTGAAATCTGATGTTAGAGAAAGTTGTAGAATTGTAATTAGAACTTGATATAATAGCATGTATATACATATATATATAGTGTTTTTCTAGTTCTTTTAAATATTCATATGTAATTAATTACACATATTTATTGGTAATAGGATAGGATGCTCTAAATGCTTACCATCAGTAACCAAAAAAAAACTTTTCCTTCAGTTTAAAAAAGAAAACATGGGGGTTTTGTAAAAGACATTTTTGCAAGGTCCATCTTGTTGGTCTTCATATTGTCAGTTTTGTCCAGAATCTGAGCATTTTTGTCCAGGAAATGTATAAAAACAAACAAACAAACACACACACACACACACAGGAGAGAGAGTGCAGAAGAAAGAGTGAGCGCAAAAGGGAGAGAGAGACCTCCGCCAGGGTGGGTGTATATTGTCCTCGCCCCTGGCAGCCTAAGGGTCCACCCCCCTTCCCCTCATTCAGATTGGTCATGTGATGCGTGCTTTCAGACTACAACAGCTTAGTGAGAGAGCTCCCCCATTCATTTCCTCCTGAGTAGCCCACAGAAGAGGAGGGGAACGAGAGAGAGAGAGAGAGAGAGAGAGAGAGAGAGAGAGAGAGAGAGAGAGAGAGAGAGAGAGTGTGTGTAGCAGGCAAGAGACAAGGAAAACATTGGCAGAGCAAAAGAAAAAAAGAGAGAGAGAGAGAGAGAGAGAGAGAGAGAGAGCCAAAAGGACGCTTTAAAGGATAACAGTTCTTGCCCTCACGGTCCGAGACTTCAAACAAGGTCAGTTCCTTAAATCTGCATTGCATTGCCTGCCTCTTCTCTCTCTTTCTACCCTTTTACACACCGTGGCTCAGCTGTCATTTTACTGAGTTGGCTGTCAACACACAGCCAGCTATCTGTCAATCTGAGTGCTGTAGCTACAAATCAACCGCTGTCTGTGACCCTCAACTTCAATGAAGGAATTCAAATGAGATATTCAAATGAGAAGGGCTTGAGGTTTGAGTTACGGTGAGAATAAACTGCGTAGTAATCTTTTTTATCTGCTTATTAGAGACTGCATTCTTAACAACGTGGGTCGCTGTTGACAGTTATGGCAATTATTTGTGTGTTATTAATTATCCATAATAAATGGCACTGAATATTAAGTGGCCAAATTTGGATTAGGAACTTTCACTGTCAAGTTCATCTCCTGGTATGCGAGTGCTTTCTTCTCTCTGTAGTGGTTCTCGCAATACATTACAAGTGACACTATTTACTGTATGTTTACACTTACACATTCCTATCAGTGGTGCCAATACTATGCTCAGAATGCAGAAGACCAGCATATATAAGCAACACATGGACAGCTATGTATACATAAAAAAAAGCACGCTGCATGAACCTCCCAGGGTGCTACTCTCACTCACTGTGCAATACTTGTGTTGGATCCCCTCCAAATACCAAGCACAGCTTTTTGGATCAACAATATCTGCAGCCTGGTGAAGACTGACCTCCTCCAGTCAACTGAGTCAATAGCGGTTAGCTGGAAGAGCTGTGGGTTTAGTGGCTGGGACTGGTCTTGGAGGGATGAATCTACTTACTTTACCTTTCTTCTATGTAATTAAGGACATTCTGAGTCAGAATGGAGAAAATCAAGCTCTGAAACTTTGAACTTCAAGTCCACCTAGACCAGTCATTGCCATCTCTGGTCCTGGAGCACTATAGATTAAGCTCAGGACAGTCTGGTTAATTGGCTGATGACTGGAATCAAATTCAAGCTGGATACTCCAGTAGCATGACTGAGAATTGCTAAAGAAGAATTTTCTATCAGCTCCTCTAAGAATCTTTTAATGGAAGTTTAAGGCCCAGAACCATTGAGAAAGCCTTTTAAGAGTGTGGCTGGAAACTACACATCGTCTGAAACCGTCTGTTCCAACTTCCACAAATCCACCTGGTCTTGAGGAACCTCTGAATGAGCTCAGGAGGGTTTGTTAATTAGCTGATAATTTGTGGTTTACGTGTTTTCAAGTGGCAAATACATCATAATATGCAGAGCTAGATACTCCAGAACCAAGACTGAGAACCTCTGACCTAGATCCACAATTCACGTTTTCTTTGCTCTGAATGTCTTTGATTTGAAGCAATGCTGTAAAGGAACTTCCTTTCAACTGAGTCTTTCAGTGGCAGCTCAAAGTATTTCTACATACGTTCTACAGCCTTTATTAGGAACTACGATTATCTGAAATCACCCATTTCACTTTGCAGCAAAGTTTTAAGCTTCACCCCCCCCCCACACACACACACACACCTGAACATCCATCCTGTATGCCTATTAGCCTGACTATAGTCTCTCTTCTAGATATTTGAGTTACAGCCTCCGGTCACAGAGGCCCAGAGGCCCAGAGGCCCGGGGTCATTGGGCCTGCTCCTTCTCCAAGGACCTTCCACAGCTGAAACATCTGGAACGTAAGCAAACGTCGGCCATGTTTTGGCCCTCTGCTGACCCCGCGGCCCATGCACGGCTGGCAGGTTCATCCCTGGTCAGTTTGTTGTCTTAGCTGGGTTGCACGTCTACAGCACAGGGAGAAGTCAGAGGTCAGGGAGCGTGGGCGAAGCGCAAACATGGCTCTAGTCAACAGGCATGACGAAGGGAGCTAGCTGGGTATATCAACTTAGACAGCAGGACCCAGCACTGGGAACATGGTGCTCTGTATTCTTTTTGTGTACATTTTGTAATCCAGTGGTTCCCAATCCTGGTCCTGGAGTACCCATGTCATAATCAGTCAGGATTATTAAAGGCCTGTCTGTCTGTCTGTCCGTCTGTCTATAATACTGAAAAAAGGGTTCTTTGATAGTGAAACTCTAGTGAAGCTAATTTTAGCTTTTCCATCATGCACTTCTGATTCACAAAAGGCTTCATATATAGTACTGAAAAGGGGTTTTCATTACACCAGTGGAACCCTTTTTGTTTCCCACCAATGCAAATAACCCATTTTAGCATACAAAGTGTTTTTTGGAATTATTGTATATAGAACCATTGACATTAGTAAGGGAACCCTTAAAGAACCATTTGTAAAAAAAAAGAACCATTCATTAACCATTATTCAAATGGCTCTTTGAGTGATTATGGTTATTATATAGAACTATTGCCATTACTAAGGAATTTTAAAGAACCTTTTTTTTAAGTGTACCTTGTATACATGTGGTTCCTTATTCGAATTCACCCTTAAAAAGAGGGTTCTTTAGATCACTTAATAAAGGCCATAGACCATGCCATAAACCATGGCAACATAAAGACCCATTTCAATGCATAAATGGTTCTTTGATTATTTTTGCAATCAAGTACCTGTTCTAAGTGGTTGTGTAAAGAACCTTTTAAAAATGCTTCTGTATAGCACCAAAATGGTTCCATTATTGTAACTTTTGTGGTAAACAGATAACCCTGTTTACTGGACTGGACTGTACATATGCCTTCCCACTCTAAGACACATGAAAGTAGGCTTGATTGTGAGCAGATGAGATGAATCAGTGTTGAACGAGGCCTGTGGAACCCGACGCTGATCCTGCAGTACCCTTTTCTCTAGTTCCTTTAGGATATCTCTTCACTTTTGGCTTAAGTTAACTAGCTTACCTATGAATTTCTCCTGGGGGTAGTTTACAAAACAGGTGTTCTAACTCCTAAGCTCAATAGCCAATCCAAGAATAAGAAGCCTCTGAGCTCTCCTCCTGTTGGAAATAGGGTTCACTTCTGTGAACTTATCTGACTAACTGAGAAATCCTACATTGTGAAACAATGGTTTCCAGTATAACCACTGAAAACCACTAGATTCAACTGTATACTGATTCAGCTGCTCATAATCAGGCCTTCATCAAGGTGTCCTGGAGCAGGCTCCTCAGCATTAGAACCTTAAACCAGTGCTATACAAGGAAAGATTGCTATCTGCGCTATCCTTCACAGCTTGCTGTGCTCTTGTCAGATGCCACCTTTCTCCTTCACTTTCTTCCATGGTTGTGCTGTAACCGTCCTTGAAATAGAGTGAAGAGATCTAGGCTCGGATTTGTGACGGTCAATTTCTAAAGCATTTTGTTTTGAGGCTGACACTCTGTTTGGCACAAAAACCCAAGTGAATCACACATACACACTCACACACACACCCAGAAGCCTGTGATTCACCGACCTACACAAAGCAGGGTGGTTTGTGTAGTGTACGGGAAATAGGGGCTCTCCCCGGTGACTGCCAGGCCCATTAAGCTGCTCTCTGGAAAGAGACGGAGCCCGTAACGCCAGAACGCAGCAAGCGGATGCACTTCCTGTGGCCGAACTCTGACCCCATGACTCCAAGGGACCCCCTGGTGGGGCCTGACCCCCTTGCCTTGAAGAAGAGCAGGCATGGAGTGGGTTACTGGTTTAAGAGTCTGTCACTGATCACAAGCTGTGCTCTGCTGTGTTAGCATGAGGCAGGAGTATGCAAGTGTGAGTTTGAGGTTTCTTCTTCTGTTGTTCTCGAAGAGGCTTTATTGGCACGGACTGTAATTAACCACTGTTGCCAAAGCAAAGAACAGAGTGCTCAGTCGTGCTAATAAGGATAATGAAGAAAAAATTAAAGTAGAACATCTCTAACAAACAAACAAACAAACAAAGAAACTCTGGAATGCTTTTTTCTCCACTTCCCTCCAGTCTACTCTCCTTTTTCTGCAGTTGCAGCTGCAGCTTTTCCAGCAGAGCAGAGGGCAGGAGGGAGAATAACAGTCCTTGCCCAGTCCCGTAAGAGAGTGTGTGTGTGTGGTGTTGGGAGGCAAACACAGCTGCCTGAGTCGTTATGAGCTCAAAAATGCTTAGCTAAGAAGGACAAGACAAAAGGCCGCACAGTAACTTCTGCTGAAAAGCGAGGTGTCACCCAAGGCGAGAATGTGTTGCAGACTCTTTTGCAGTCATCTCTCGTTTGCTTCCTTCCCATGATACATTGAAGCAACTTAGTTCAAACTTGTGCATACTATATAGACTGATGAGCCATTACATTAATACCACTTGCTTTTTTTACACTCACTGTCCATGCTATCAGCTCCACTTAGCATATAGGTTATAGAACTTTGTAGTTCTATAATTCCATAATGTATCCCTCTGTTTCTCTGCATACTCTGTTAGCCTCCCATCACCCTGTTCTTCACTGGCCAGGACCCCACAGGATCACTGCAGAAAAGGTGGTATTTGGTATTTGGGTGGTGGGTCATTCTCAGCACTGCAGTAACGCTGGCGTGGACTGAGCAGAGTCCACCAACCAGAACTATCCAGCCAACAGCGTCCTGTGGGCAGCGTCCCATGAACACTGATGAAGGACTAGAGGATGACCAACACATGCAACAGATGAGCTTCTGTCTCTGGCTTTTTTTTTTATGTCTACAAGGTGGACCAACTAAATATGAGTGTCTAGAAGAGTAGACAGTGAGGGGAGTCAGTGTTGAGTGCAGTGCTGGGAATGACCCACCACTCAAATACTACCTGCTCTGTGGTGGTCCTGTGGGGTCCTGACCACTGAAGAACAGGGCGAAGGAATGCTAACATGAGAAAGTACACAGAGAAACAGATGGACTGCATGGTCTGTAATAATAGAACTACAGAGTGCTATGTGGGAAGTGAAGCTGATGAAAATGGACAATCAGTGTAGAAATAAGGAGGTGGTATTAATGTTATGGCTGATTTGTGTGTGTGTGTGGAATATGGTGTATATATATACACCATATTCCATCAACATGCTTTTGCTTTCAGTTTCATTGGGGCAATAAATGTGTTTATGCAACATATTTTATCAATGAGGAAATTATAAACATTTGAATATGTAAATTAAATCCAGTGCATCACTCTCCATAAGAAACTCTCTTCTTGCCTTCTTGCTCGTGTTTTCTCTATCTTGCCCTTTTGGTCAAGTTTTGCTTTTCAGCAATGATGTACAGTCTCTCCTAGCGGTTTAGCTAGTGGTCACGCTAGTTAGCATGCTTGGTCACTGGCACTCGCTACACTGCTTGAGTGTTTTCTGGCACTGCTTTAGAGGAAGCCCAGGCTTTCCCACAATGCCGAGGACAGCTGGGGAGGGCCAGCCACTGCCCCCCGAGCCTGTAGGGCCTGGTGGGAATGCGTGCAGATCTCTTCCAGCTGTGCTAGCACACCAGGCACTAGCACCTTTTGGTCGTTTATGGTCATGCACAAAGAAAATTTCTGTCCTCTTTAGTAAAGGCAGTGGCTCTCTATAGAAAAATGACCCTCGAAGAACCATTTGAATATGTAAATGAAGAAAAATCTCTTGAAGGTTCTGTAGTTCTATAAATAGCTTTTTAAAATGGTTTTATTAACCTTTAATAGCTTCACAAATGGTTTCACTATTGTTAGAAGTCAAAGAATCCCTTTTTCAGTGCTAAATAAACCCTTTTTTTTCTTAAAGTCTTGCACAAGATGCAAGCGAGAAAATGCAAAGGCTTAGTAGTTGACCAACTCCGCTGCAAGTAATTATGATAAGTAGCCAGGAATGAAGTAAGGAGGCAAGTTCATTCCTTTGCAAATAGATCAAGTCTAGTGCTAGAGCTTAATGGAAAATTGCTATTTACAGTAATTAATTAGACTCCTCGTCCTGGCTGTCCTGTTGCACAAGGGAGCCATTCCGGTTGCAGCCACAGTAGTTAACGCTCTTGTTTGTTTTGTCCCCACTTCATTGGTTGAGGTCATGGTTTGGCATGAGGTCACCCACTTGGCTCGAACCATCATATCGAAGCTAATAATTCTCAGGTGCTCGATAAATGCTCGCGGCACGTCTCGGCAAATCTCAGCGCTTTACGAGCACCTTAGCTCCGTCGAGTTTTTCATGGGCTCCTCACGCTCTTCTCGGCACCGTTTGCGCAATATCGCCAAACAGCGATGGCCTTCAGCTATTGCGCAATCCCCGGGCCTCTGACAATAAACAGTTTGAGAGCATGCGGTTCAATAGTTCAAGTCAAATTGCACACATCTGTCTGAGCCCGTCCAAGGGAACACTAAAGAGGCGGCTTCAGATCTTTCTGGCACGCGCTCCTCATGCTAGAGCACACGGCAGCACCAGCAGATCCAGCCTGGGACCGAGAGGCCAAGAGGGAGAATGGGCTCGTCAACCTGGGCTTTTTTATTTATTTATTTTTTGTCCCATGCTGATCTGAGATCAGTTTCTGACAGCCCCCGATTCAGTGACCTTGCCATTTGTAAGATAAAGCACAAAAGCTGTTCTTAGAACAGGGCATGAATGCAGCTAGGCCTGAACCTGATGACAAAATGGAAGAGAGAGAGAGAGAGAATGAGAGAAAAGCAAAATAAGAGAGAAAGAGAAAAAGACAGAAGAAGAAAAAGTGTCTTTGCACCTCGTTCGAGGTTTCGGCCAACGGTGTGACAGGAAAGACAGCCTTGTGACTCTCTTTTTTTTCACTCCTCTGAGTGCGCTTGCATGTGTCAGTCTGGAACACATCCTGTCAGCTCTGATTAGTCTATTGTTAAAGAGAAAAGACATTTGTCTTATTGGATCGACTCTGTTTTCCACTACGCCTGAAAGACAGCCAGCATCTTTTAAAGGCCTCCTCCATGCCTCATACTCCACCAAGCTCAACCTGCCGGTTGTAGGGGGTCAAGGTGTCTAATGCAGTTTCTGCCATGTCCCAAATCAATTCCAGATGTGTGAAGGAGTGTGTTTTGGCTAGCTTGTGGTAAGGGAGTGTAGGGTGAATGACAGAGGAACTGCAGAAGCTTGATTTCAGAAGCAAACTCAGTAAAGCTGCAAGAGAAATTGTGGTCTTGAAGAGGTGTATGGTCAGCAACAATACTCAGTCTTTGGTATTACCAAGAAAACAATCCCTGCACCATGATACTACCTCCACCAGCCTGGACTGTTGACACTAGGCAGGTTGGGTCCATGCATTCATGCTGTTGGTGACGAATTCAAGCTTCATCAGTCCTCGATTGGCCAGTTTTGGTGAGCCTCTCACTGCAGCCTCAGCTTTGTGGAACCCAATGTAGCCCATCTGTCTTAAGGTTGGAGGTGGTGTTGTTGTGCATTCTGTGGTGCTTTTCTGTTCACCACAATTGTAGAGTGGTTATCTGAGTTACTGTAGCCTACTGTAGCCTACTAGTGTGGCCACTTTCTGTTGACCTTTCTCATGAACTGCCGCTCACTGGCTGTTTGTTCTTTACCAGTTCTGGAAACACTCAAAACAGCTAGTCTGAAACCAGGAATCATGATACATGATACATGATATTATTTTTTTTCCTATTCTAGTGGTTGCTGTGATTTTCTGGCCTGCATCTGCATGATTTTATGCATTGCATTGCTGTTAAATGATTGGCTGATAAAGTGAGCCAAATAAAGTGAGCCAATCAAGACACAGGCATAGCTCTTTGTCTGTCAACCAATTAGGACAAAGAGGTGTATCTATTTACCTGTCAACCAATCAGGACAAGGATGCATAGCTATTTGGTTGTCAACCACCAGAACAAGGTGGCATATCTGCTTGCTTGTCAACCAACCAGGACAAGGAGGCTTATCTATTTACCTGTCAACCAATCGGGACAAAGAGGCATATCGGTTTGCATGTCAACCAATCAGGACAAAGAGGCGTATCTGTTTGCCTGTCAACCAATCAGGACAAGGAGACACATCTACTTGCTTCTCCACCAATAAGAACAAGAAGACATATATACTTGTTCGAAAACTAATCAGGACAAAGAGGTGTATCTATTTGCCTGTCAACCAATCAGGACAAGGATGCATGTCTGCTTGCTGGTCAACCAATCAGGAAAAGGAGGTACATCTACTTGCTTGACAACCAATCAGAACAAAGAGATATTTCTATTTGCTTGTCAACCAATTAGGACCAGGATGTGTATTTACTTGCACTATGTAAAGTGTACATTAGCTAGCTTCTGTCTCAGCTGATATTGTCTAGCTAATTACCATGTCAGTGTCCACTCGTGTCATCAGCTTATTTGTGACAACCATTTACATCTGAGTAACAGCACTCAGGCCTTGCAGCCTAGACAGCATGTGTGGCTTCTGAGGGAACATTTAGGGGACAGGCTGTACTTGTTTGGTTGCTGGGTTTCAAGACAGGTAGCTTCAGCTAACAAGAACCATCATTTTAATTGTCCTTCTGGTTGGTTGCTGAGATGACACTGTTCAGACATTCCTCTAAACCAGATATTGGTTTGAGAAAACTGGGACGTTTAGCATCGCCCCTTGGGTTGTTTTTGTTCGTGGTCTTGGACGTGGTGTGTTCTCTCTCGTAGAAAACAGACAGTGGAACAGTTCACCTCTCCCGAGTGCTCATACAAACACACACACACGCACACTCTCTGAGGTTCAGCAATGTCCTGGCTCTGCCCAGCAGCAGCCCCCATCCGACTCGAGTCATCCTGCCAAGGAAAACTAGCGCCGCTGAAATGGAAAGTCTGAAGTCACTGCTGGGTTTTTTTGGCGAGGACAGATTACGCAAAGCAGGAGAATCCAGTGGGACAGGCCTGTGTTCCTGCAAACAGATCCAGAGCGGGAAGACCAAGACATCTCTGTTATCTATCACTGACAGCCGCCTCAGACGGCAGGGGGTCAGTCCAGAGACCTCTTAGGTCTATAGAGTAGATCTTTAACACACAGACAATAGGATGAGTGCAGGTTAGGACGGTCCTGATTTTAGATCAGTACTTTGTGAATATCAATTCCAGATGATTCCGTGCTTCGGGACGAAGATTTATAACCATTTAGCACAAGCTTCTATTACCTAATCCTTAAAGCAATAGCTCCAAAAATCTAATTTACACAATTTTCCCCTCATCCCAAATGTTTCTGAGCAGCCAAGATCTGTTTGCTGTCCAACATTTAAGTTAATCAGTGTGTGTGTGTGTGTGTTAGGAGGGAATTAAATATCTGTAAAAGTATGCAATTGTTTTAATTACCATTAATACAGCAAAATTAATATTTAACCTTATTATATAATTAATTTTGCTAAATCATCTCCTTCCATTTGAACTTGTTTCTTAAAATATAATTTCCTAAATGTAAATAAAAAATAAGAGTGCATTAATAAATAAAAAAGTCAGGTAAACTTAAACTGGTTTAGATTGCAATCAGCTGTGGTGGGAAGCAGCTTGTCCAATGGCTGATGTAGATGCAGGTACATGTAGACCAATTGTGGCTGTGAGAAGGCGGGACTTAAGCAGGTGTTTTTAAAGCTGTAAAAGACCTGAGTATGTCAAAGTCCTGTAAAAGCAAATCCCAATGGGAAATCAATGCAAAATTAGGTCTAACTAAATATGTGTATGTTGGTCACATCATCATTATAAGAATGATATTGGCTAATAAAAGAATGCTAACACTGCTAGTAGTTATTAACAATTAGCAAACATCAGTTAGCATTACTTAGAATTACTCACGCCCTTTTCTCATCGCTGTTAGCCCCATTAGCATTTTCGAGCAAAGTTCCTTCAAACTAAGCGCAGCCAGAATGGTGATAAAGTAAGGAGAACAGGAAATGGTGTCCATTAACACTGTTATCTGTCAGCGAGAGAAGGGAGAACATTTAGGAGAGGTGGAGTTGGCAGCGTTTGCGCAGGAGGCATTGGGGGTAAGGCTTGAATCTGTTTATTGGCAGCGCAGCAGGGTGGAAGGAAGTCGTGCTGACCTGACTGAGGTCATGCACTCTGATGAAACCGACTGTCTCTTTTACAAAACACTGTCCAAAAACGTTGAGTCACCACTTTCTTGTCTCTGCCTAGTTTTCAGCACTCATCTGCTGAAGCCAAAAGATGTGGTGTTATGCCTAATTCTTTTCTGGTGAGCCCCTCAGACAAGGATTAGGTGAAATCCTGGAATTGGCGATGGGCTTTTAGAAGGCGATTCACGTTCAGACTTCTTCTAGAACTGGGGGCTCTTGAGAAGAATCTTCACAAAAAAGGGCTTTATCTAGTATCTAGTACCAGAGTAAAGGTTCTTTAAGAAACAATATGCAAGAGTTTTATCGTCATAGAGACGACCCATTCAGTATCAGGATTCTGTAAAGGGCCATTGTCTTTACTAAGACCCTTTGAAGGTGTAAACAGAATCAAATAAGGGTTCTTTGACTTGTAACAGTAGTGGAATCCTTTTTGGTGTTCTATAGATCCATTTTTATGATGAAATTTATGATTTGATTAGTAAGTTGATTAGTAATTTATTCAAACTCAAAATGAAATATTCTAATAAATTTGAGATTCAGGATTGTCATGAGCTACATGAGCCCTTCTCATCAAAAAGTAAAACAAAAAAGGCTTGGAATATCATTTGTCATATGTAATAATTCACAATATTCCTTGTTATTGTTATTCCTAATGTTGTTTCTGTAACACATTTCTTCATTATTAACCTTTTTGAACCTTTTAAAATCATTGCTGAATGTACTGTAGTGTTCTCTGTTAGCTGGGAAGTACATCAACAAACAGCAGCCAAATGTAAACATCTGTCTGATGCTAATCAGAATTTTAAACCAATTATCTGATGATACCTATTAGTGGTTTAGCGGGTTTATGTATATCATGGTATGAAAATTGATTGTTATCATACTGTGTACATGTGCTAATAGTACATGTGCTAATACCAGTATGGGGTGGAGGGGGGCAACCTCAATAAAAATACAAAAGAATCCCACCAATTTAAATATTGAATATAGAGAAAATAATCAGCAGATTTATTTTTATTTATAATAAAAATAATCATTTGCTGGAAAAAACTAGTTTAAATGAGCTCCACCTCACATGCAGCCAAAAGGGAGACTTTATTTAAACATTCGTTTGGAAATTGTTTTGACTCAAATATATTTTGTTTTTTAAATTAAAAATATTACGTTTATTGGTCCTTTATTGGTCAGTGTTTATTACTAATAATAATAATAATAAAAAAACATTCAGAGCATTTCTATTGGTCAATTCATCTAGAATTATCCACACAATGTATAGAGCAGCTACAGGATTTAAACCATGGAGAAAACTACACATAGACAAAAATGGAGATACATGTTTTTCATTGGACAGCAGTGATATGTGTATTAATAATTAAGTAATATTTTCACTCAGTCTCTGTACTTCTACTGATCCTGATCCAGAACATCTTTCATATCTAACATTGATATCCATACTAGTACTGTCAGTGTTAATGCGTTAACACACACGATTAACCTGCAAACTTTAACCTTTCTTAACACAAATGACCAAGTTTGGCTCCAACTTCCTCCCACAGGTCACTCTTTTTACAGAGCCTGGTGACATATTAGCGCTTTTATTTAGAAATATAAACGCAGCGTCGCTACTGTTGAGCTCAGAGGGAAGATTACATTTCATCAAAACTACACTAAGAAATGATAAGGAAAAAAATCTGATTCCTCGAGCCAGTTTATTATGCATATTTATTAGGCAAATATATTTATTTGTTATCCCAACCAAAAATGTAAGGATGTGCTTGTGATTAAACTTCATTAATTATAGAATATTGTTGTGATTAACGCGATTAAACCTTTCAACAGATTGACACCACTAATCCATACTTATTAGAAGAACTGACGTTAGATCCTCACGCTCACTCTGAAATACCTTAAGGTACACTTTACCTAACATGACATCATGGCATCAGTTGCACAACTCTGTGGTCTGACTTTAAATAATACTGGTTTGGCTCCTAGTATGTATTCACTGTTAGCAGAATTAGCATTCTGAGGAGAAGTATTCCTTTACATGCGCTTGGCCATGTCTGGGTTTTTTTTTTTGTTGTCAGGATTGGCCAAAATAGCCACTCATCCCCTACCACGTTTACACTGAAGTGAATCCACCTTGAACTCTCTTCACTGACATTTCAAGTCTCATTCTGAATGAGGTTGATCTTGGCCCATTCTTCTAACGCCAGAACTTCTCCCTCACCAAAACAAGCGCCAAAGCAAATCTCCCCTTGCCCACAGAGGCCATTCAACTCCAATACAGATTCCAACCACAACCTTTCATTGATCCCGAAGACAGTCATTCACTTCCCATTACGGCAGACCTAGTTAGTCATTAGTAGCCATTACGGTCCTGCTGTTAGCATGCCGATCCTGTAACTGATGCTGAGCACTCAGTTTCTAAACCCTTGCAGTGACTGTACATGGCAACAAAGCCTCAGTGTAGTGATTTATTGATGTTCAGGGCGAATTCAAGCCTCATAGAGATTGTATGATGTGTTACAGGGACACAGCTGTCCAACATAAGGCTCTCGTTCTTGTCTACTAGAACATCAGATGTTGACGGTTGGTCTGAGGAACTGTAAACTGCCTTAAAGTGGGACTCCTTGCGCAAATAAACACTCAGGGTGGATCAGGAAGTATGCTGTGTACAGAATTGTTGGATTTACCTCTGTATGTGGGCCCACACTTCAGTTCCTCCCTTTCATAATCTTAGAACTGGACAGAATAACTTAAAGTAGTTTGAAATCTTTACATTAATAACTTACAAATAACTAAAGTACAATGGTGGCACCACATTTTCAAATGATTTGGTTATTACTGAGATCTATGTTTAAATCAATGGATAAAAATAAGTTCCATTTAGTTGCTGGTAAATTTTAAAAATAAAAAAAAAACAGCCCAGCCAGCTTAAGATGGTCAAGCTGGTTAACCTGATTGCCCAGTTTAGCTCTACATCAGCCCAGGGTATGTTTTAAGTCTGATGGACCAGTGTGGTCATGCTGGTTAACCAGCAATGTTATGATGGTCATGCTGGTTTTCTAGTTTCCCCAGTTTGGTCATGCTAGGCCAGATAACCCATATAACTGTCCTTGATGTCCTGGATAACCAACTTCTCAATCATTTTGGCCATTTAAGACCAATTTAGCCCATCTGAACCAGGTAATTATTATCCCAATGTACCTCCACAGGTTTCAAATAATGATAACTCATTATGCTGTTCTGCATATGAGGAAGAGACCCCTCACCACCACTCCTTGACAGATGCCACTGTAGATGAAGATGTGTGTGTATATATATATATATAAAGAAAGCATCTCCAATCGTATAGATGACCAATGGGAGTATTAGGATTATACCTGGATAAGGTTTATTCACTTTAAATGTTGGTTCAAAGCTAATGGTTTAAACCACTGCAGAAGGTAGTCTGGGATACATTTTAGCTAGAATGTCTAAGACTCTTAGTCATTTCATGTGATTAGTATCTAGATTGTAACCTGATAAGAATTTAACCACATGCATTTACACCACATGAATTTCCAGTTAGTCCGATTAAAATCTGATGGGAGGGACCTTCACAGTATTAGGAGGTGTTTTGGTTGTTGAATGTATCTTAGAGAAACATCTCACTAAAATATGTCTCAGATTTCCTCCTGAAGTGGTTTGAGTGATCAGATCTGAATCTGGTTTAAATGCATATTAGGTACATTCACATTATTGATTCGGATAAGCCACGACCAAGTCCCTCTCAGTCTGCAGTACTGCATATGAAGAAGAGACCTCACCACCACCTCCACCTCCATTAGACTTCAGTCCGACCATCAAGTGTGAATGCTTGTGGTTAAAATCTGATTATAGCCCAAATAGCACATTAAAAGACTAGGTGTAAACAGGGCTTACCTTTTTGGGAACTACACCTCCACCACTTTCCATCCTACCAGGCACACTTCCTTTCCTTATGACCCCCTGGCAACCTGAAAAAGAGATTTTAATTGGACCTGTCACTGAGCTTTACTAAATGCTTGTGCCTGTAAGTCACTTCACGTTTCTGAGGGTGGCCATTTTTTTGTTTCCACCGAACTGACCCTGAACCTAACCCTTGCTCCCATAAGCCAGCACTGCTGTGTTCTACTGACCATGGAATAATAGGCCTGCAGTCCTAAGGGGTTAAGTAGAGTTTGGTGTTCTGGGACTCACACTAGTTCTGGGTTTCAAACACTAGTTTCTCACACACACTTAAAGTAGCCTGGGTTGTGGACTTGTAATTGGTGTGCAGCCATTCAGGACCTCACCTATTTCTTCTGACATCCTGCCTGCTTGACTACTGTCGCGCACACACACACACTCATAATGGTACGGAAAGCAGGTCAGCGGAGGCCGGGGCAGTCAGCATGTTTCTGTTTTGTGTCTCTCCTGAATCAGCGGCTGCTGCGGAGAGAATCAGGGTGATTTCCGCACGCAATCAACCAGAGCCATTTATCAACACGCTACTGTATATGCTGAGCTGTAAAAGCCTGCTGGCCTGCTTAACCCCGCCAACCTGGGACGTGTTCACTGTAGTGCAACACCGTGCAACATTTTTTGTCAGGGGGAGGCAGCATAATATTATTTCCTTGGCGCATTTTTTCCCATTTTGCTTAACATCCATGCCAATGATGCGGTGAGTGGTACGTCGATCCATTGCACAAAGGCCATTGCCTTGCCAGTAAATTGAAGTTGTGCAATGAATACTCTGATAAGATTAGGCGTGTGTCATGACTACATTACAGATTTCCTGGCCTAGCATCTGCGTCTTGCAGCAAAGGAGTGCATAGTACGGCATGGCTGTTAGAATTACTGTGTTTTTTCATGCTTTAGTGAGAGTGATGACATTTTCAGTGCTTTATGAGCCAAGCTGTATAAGTCTTCTGGACACACGCACCCACACACCTCACACACATACAAGGTTTTGGCATCCCTGGTCAAACTATGTGTGTTTTTGGTGTTCTAATGGTCTGAATATGGCCACTTTTTAACATCTGAACATTTATAAGGCCTAATTACTGTCAATTTGCTGAATGTAATGTATTGCAAAAAAAAAAAATACATTACATTCGGTGGGTGCATTATGAAATAGAAATAGGAATCATGTCTAAATGTCTAAAATGATCCCTGCGCAGCCTGACAGAGCTTGTACAGTTTTGCAAAGAGTAATGGAGTAGAATTGCAGTGTCCAGATGTGCAAACCTGGTGTGTTACTATGTGAGACAGCTGTGCTGTGAAGGTATATCTACTGAATACTGAGTTGAATATTGAATATTTATGCAATCACTTATTTTACATTATATATTTCTAATGAATTGACATTCAGTTTTTTTTGTTACTTTTCATTTTAATTAAATTGCATATGAGCTCATTTATAAAAGCAATAAAAGAGGAAAGCATTCAAAGGGGTGAATCATTTTTATATATTTATATATCGAATTATTGATACACACATATATGAAACATATACAGCCATGGCATTAACACTACCTGCCTAATATTGAGTAGATCTCCCTTGTGCCACCACTAACCTCCATCTAACCATTTAAGGCATGAACTCCCCACCTCTGAATATATCTCTCCTGTAATATCTGGCACCAAGTCATTAGCAGGAGATCCTTTAAGTCTTGTAGGTTGAGATGGGCTTTCATACCTTTTGGTAGGTACTGACCACTGCACACTGTATAAACCCCCCAGGACCTGCCTTATGTTTTGAAGATGTTCTGACCAAGTCATCTAGCCATCACAATTTGGCCCTGGTCAAAGTGGCTCAGATTCTTAGACTTGCTCATTTTTCTGCCATGTAACATGTGGCTTCCTGTAGCTGCCCACATCAGATTCAAAACCCTGAGGCTGACCTACCAAGCCAAGAATGGACCAGTCTCTCCATACCTGATGGCAGTGGCCAAAAGCTGTTCCGTACCAAGAGCCCTTCCAGCTTCAAGTATGGCTGTTAAATGTCTTAAATGTAAATGTAAATGTAAGCTGAATCTTACATTACACTACAATTCTTACATCAATATGGAAACATTCTTCTCTCTTATAAGCTTTTATCAAATAGTACTTTACAAAAATCTCTCTATATTTAAAGAGATAAAATCAGTGTGAAACAAACTCCACAACAAGACAAGGCACATTCATATATCTGTCACACAAAACATAAATATTTCACATGTGCCACCTGTCAGCATTGACACACCATCAACCAGCTGTCCGCTGGATGGATGTATTCACAGTAAGGTGTGTGTATGGGGGTGGAGCTCCTAAATAGCTCAACACTTCACTTAGGCACTGCATCTGTGCTGGAGTTTTGTGCTACATGACTGTAAAAAAGATTCGTAATACAATTTGAACGGTTCATTTCACTTTACCCACCCTGGTGGGTCCATCTTGTCACACACTATTAGACTGGATCACTGTCTGCCTCTCTGCCTCTTTCAACCCTTTCTTCTCATTTCTCTTTAATAAATGTATTTACAGTCACAAAAGTGATGCAGTGAATTTACTTGATAGAAATACATACATTATTTCCATATGAAAAAAATACACAGCAACACAAACTGATATTTGCTTACTTTTAATACGGGCTAATGTGTCTTTTTCTCCCTGTGTGTTCTGGAGCAGGATGCTGATGCTGGACGGGATGCCTGTCCTGCGAGTCAAAGCAGAACCCCTGCAGGCACAAAGACGGGTAAGCAGAAGCAGCAGCAGGAGAAAATGCTTTAATGGGCTAGATTAAGCAAAGCTACATCACAATCATTCCTGATAGACCTGTACTTGTCTGTTATTTTGGCTTCAGATCATTTATTTGGTTTATTTTGTTTTGTTTATTTATTTTATTAATTTATTTTGTATTTAATTTTTACTAGTTTTTATTATGTCATTGGATTTATTTATTTTATATATACACACTAACCCGCCACTAAACACTAAGCTTTAAAATTACTGACAGATGAAATGAATATCAATAGACTTCATCCTCATCTACAGTGACATCTGCAGAGGGGTGGGATCTACATATAAGCCGACTAGTGAACAGTCAGTTCTTGAAGGTGAGGTTTTGAAAGCAGGACAAATGGGCAAGCAGAAAAATCTGAGCCACTTTTGATAAAGGCCAAATTGTATTGGCTAGATGACTGGGTCACATCATCTCCAAAACATCAGGCAGGTCATTAACTGGTCATTGATCCATAGAGTGATCCATAGAGGCCCCACCTTACAACCCACTAGACTTAAAGGATCTTGTGGATTCCATGGCTCGATGAGTCTGAGCTATTTTGGTGGCACGTAGGGAAACCTACTCAGTATTAGACAGCTGGTTTTAATGTTATGGCTTTCTGATGTGTGTATATATACACAGAGCGCACTGCAGAATGAGGCCAGTGTGCACACCTGCTCTCTCTCTCTCTCTCTCTCTCTCTCTCTCTCTCTCTCTCGTATTGAGTGTTGTGCGTGTGAGTGGCGGCGGGACAGTGTGAGTGCAGGACGCGCGTGGGTTGCTTTGAAGTGCGTCATGTAGGCCTAGTGGAGTGCGCTCTGTTTGAGTGGGCTTAGCGCCAGAGCCCTTCTTCTACTTCTTGGAAACTTTTGTTCCCCCCATTAAAATCGTCTTGACCAGAAGCTACTCGGATTCGGAAAATTAGCTGTAATAAGCTGGAGCCCCCAAAAAACAACCCCCTCCCAAGGGCTGGAGCTGGACAGGGGGCTAAGGAGGAGAAGGGCAGAGAGAGGGAGAGAGAGGGAGAGAGAGAGAGAGCGGGAGGGAAAGAGAGTGAGGGAGGAGAAGTTTCAAAACAAGTTCCATTTCAGCTGAGTGGCCTCCAAACCAACCAACCGCAGTAAACACAGCGGAAAATTAGGGCAGATGTAGCCTCAGACATTCTGTAATGTGACTGAGGGGGTCCTTACTAACATAGTTTTAGTCCATATGTAATTGCAATATTTATAACCATGAATTTATGGTTCAAATGTGTGACTAGGATGAATCCCTGATTATCTATTATTTAAAAGAATAAGAGATTAGGTTTATGAGTCATCAATACATAAAAGCCTCCTAAAGCATAACTTGTGAGAGGGCCTTTAGCTTAAGCCTTTAGCTTTTAACACTGTTTCTGCAGACTGTGGGAGCTTAGCTGAGCGGTGCTTATTCCAATATGCTACCTAGCGAGAAAGATTGGTATTTAAACCTGCTAACTCGCCCCAGACATCAACACTGACCAGGTGTGAACTGACCAGCAGTTCAGGTAGTAGGCCTAACTGTCGCACAAATAGTTACAAATCATCCAGTCAGATCCCAGTAAATGACTCTACAGAAAGTGTGTGATGTGTAAAGGGTTAAAAAAAAATGAAAAAATAATTTTCCTTCATCTCCTCAACAGTCTCCCGAGATCCGTGCTTATCCAGACATGGGCGTGCTGGTGATGGACAGGCGGGTCCGGACTCATTCACCTGACAGACGCTTTCCCTCCGACCCCTTTCAGACACAGACAGAGCCTGTAGACCTTTCCACCAACAGATCCCGCTCCTCCCCTTCGTCATCATCGTCATCGTCGTCGTCCCCTTCATCGTCGTCATCGTCAATACGCTTCTGCCCTCGCTCCCCTACTCTCTCATCCGCCAGGTCTCCTTCATCATCGTCATCATCTTCATCATTATCATCCTCCTCCCTGCTGTCCTGCTCCCCTCCGTCAGTCATAACCCCCGTCCCGCGGCTGAAGCTGTCACCGTCCCGGGTGTCGTCTCCGCCCTCCGTGGCCCTGAGGGGGCAGCCCTTCCTACCCCTGGCTGGGCATCCTCTGCCCCCCTGCCCCAGCCCCATCCACGTCCACCCCCGCAGGGTGCCCGTGGTGGTACAGCCCGTCCCGCTGGTGTACGCTGGAGTCGGATCGCTGGGTCCTGGAGGTCTGATGGTGCCCATGCTGGAGGAGAGCAGGCTACACAGAAAAGGTGAGAGAGAGAGAGAGAGAGAGAGAGAGAGAGAGACAGACAGATACGAATACTTCCATAATGAGGTCATGTGATGAAATATTATATTCCCATCCTTCTTTCAAACAAGACAGCTGTTAAGCCCCTCCCATTTATGTTGTAAGGAAACAGTTATGTGTATCGAATCAGATCAATCAATCAGGGGCTTGTCTGCTACGTATGTTACCATGGCAACCAAAGAAAGCATCAGTATTTGGAAGGTCGCAGCCCACCACTAAATGATAAATCCTCCTGGTTTCATCACCAATTGAAGGCGAAGTTACAGACATAGCAGAAATTAATTTTCAACCACTAGGGGCGCACTAGACATGTTCAGAACAACATAACACTTGTTTTAACGAAATGCTACAAGGAGGAAATGTCTGAGAAAATGTTTGTAGACAAAAATATTTGTAAAAAAAAAAAGAATCCTATGAGACAAAGAGAGAGCGACTTTCATAGATGGGAAAGCAAGAGTGAGTGAGTGTGTAGTAAGTGAGAGAGAGTAGAGAGAGAATGCAAGCTTATAAAAGACATCAAGGCAGAATAAATGATGGTTCTCTGTATAGTTTACACTTTCTCAACTCTTCCCCTTCCTGAGCGTCTATACCTTTCCCACTCTGGCACTGTCTTTAACACTTGTCCCCTTTTCACCCTTCATTCCCTTTCTCTCTCTCTCTCTCTCTCTCTCTCTCTCTCTCTCTCTCTCTCTCTCTCTCTCTCGTTCCCATCTATAAAAGCCCTTCAGAGTCCTGCAGGGTCAGTGACAGAACCCAGAACCCGGCAGCATGTTGAACAGACGCAGTCTGTATGACTAGAAGCCCATTGTGCTTCATGCTTTTTATTCAGTCCAACAGGCAGCAGCCTTTATCCGCACAGGAAGTAGATGCCATGACAAAACCGGTGCCCGTTTAAATCAGGCCACCTGAAATTTATGGGTAAAGCCCAGCTGCAGTGAAGGAGGGACTGGAAAGCTTTTTATAGAACATTAAAGCGCCTATACCATGAAAAACCACAGATTATACTAGTATTTTGACACTGTACAAATATTAAAGCCGCATTATGAGAAAACTGGAATTTCTTGCTCTGGGACTCCCTCTACAGCCCCCCTGCTATTCTCTCTACAGCACGAGTTTGCTCCGCCCATTTAGGTTGAAGTTATAAGAAGTGTTTCAGCTAAGATTGCTGTAAAATCTGTCACACCACAGTTTAGCCAATCAAAGCAGTGGCCATTTACATATATCATACATTATATGGACAATAGAATTGGGACACATGCTCATTAATACTTTCTTCCAAAATCAAGATTATTAAAAAATAATTTATGGAGTAACTGTCTGTGAGGATTTGATTGCATTTAGTGACAAGAGCGTTAATGAGGTCAGGATGTTGGTTGATTACTTCATCTCATCCCCAAGTTCACAGCTCATCCCTAAAGTAGTGGATGAAGCTCAACTATCATTCCAAAGAACACAGTTTCACTGCTCTACAGCTCAATGCTGGGGGGCTTTATACCCCTCTAGCATGGGTCATTGACGCCATTACGTCATTAGAAGTTAAGCAGACGTTGGATTGTGGTCACCAAACCTCACGACTAAATGTTGATTTTTACGTCAATATAACGTTGGCATTAGATGTTTGGAAGATGTTGGATTTTTGTGACTTAACATCACAGCGTAAAACCAACAAATTAGCTTCAGGTGTTGTCAGTATTCAATGTCAGATTTAGGTTGGTGGTGGACGTTGACGTTGAATTTTGGTCACCCAATATCACAACCTGCATTCAGCGCATATCGATGATAGTGGACAGCTGGGATGACTGTGTTTGGTATATAAAACCACAAATGTCATAAAAATGGAAAGTCTGGGATATGGGGTTTTTAATGATGTTGGCTCCCTCCAGCCATGACCATAATTATCAGCAAAATTGCCTTCAAGAATATTTCTTATGATGTTTTGCTGTTGCACTGTGTTTGCTTTCAAGGCACTTTCCTTTAAAAGAGTAGCTGAAGAGACTAATAGCCCTTCAACACAACACAACACAACACACACACACACACTCAGCTGCCCAGGAAAGCCTGTGTGCCTCTAGGCACGAGTGCTGTTCTTAATGGGCTCTGTGGCAGCGCAGGCTTTTCTCCTTTCTCTCTTTTTCTTCCTTCCCTAGTTCTTTAGAGAGTGGGAGGACAGAAGCAGAATGAAGGGGCTGATTTCACATAACCTTGTCTTTTGAATGAGTGTCAGTGTTGTAATTGGTACACACATGTGTGTCACACAAATGCAGCTCATACACATGCACACACATTAAGGCTGACACGCTGATTGTACACTGATGTTGCAATATCCTTGTGTTGATGGTCAGCATCTGTGCAAACAAAAAGGACTGGAAGAACAGCACTAAGCTGCTTCCTGTAATGCTTAATAATGTTGGAGAACACTTGTTGAGGGATGGTGGCCCAGTTGTCCATACAGAACATTTCCTCCTTCAGTATATTCTGATGTCTTGGTTTGTGGACTGCCCTTTTCAATACACACCACATGGTTTAAATATGAAGGCCTCGAATCTTGAATTTTGCATTCCTGTGATTTGCATGTCTGTGAGAATTGTGAATTGTGTGACATCTTGCTGAAAGGTCCACCTACGTTCTTAAACATCCTGGTATTTAGATTTAATAGACATCCACCACCATGTTTCACAGCAGGTGTCAGGTGTCTTTCTTATTTTGCCAAACAATGGTATGGGTGACCAAAAAAAACATTTGCAGTTTGGCCAGAAGAGACAAGAACTGAACTGGTCTGGGGGTTGCATCTGACAGTAGCTGTTGAAACTTAGCTGAACTTTGCTGATCTTTGGGTTCTTCTTAAAGCCCTTCTTACAATTCTACTCACTGTATGGAAGGTAGTAATGTTATGAGTCCTCTTCCTGGCAGGTTTTGACTCTTTAATGTTGGTGGACGACAAAAGAATTGTTCATGTGTCACCTCATATTTATAATCCAGCAGGAGATATAGGTTAATAAAGGGAACTTTAGCTTCCTTTCCTATAAAGAAATATATGATATGACTGGTTAAGACATGCTCTAACTGATTTGACATTTGTGATAACAGCATGTTTTTTTGGACACTGAAACTGTAAAGGCTGAAAAGGCTGAAACAAAGGTCTTACAGGGAAGTCATGTTTACTCTTTGGTAATGATTTCATTGCTGCCGTTTTTTGCAAGACCCAGCTGTCATCTGTATTAATGAGGAGCGACCAAAATACTAGAAACTGAAACTGTTTCTGAATTAAAACAGATTTTAATTCAGCGTTCGGCTCAATAATGCACAAAAAAGGGGTTTTCCTAATAACATGTCAACCCTGCCCTGCTTGTGGCATATCCAGCAAGCTGATTGATTTTTTTTGTTGAAGGGCAGGACTGTATCTGTAAATAGAGGCCATGTGGAGCGTTGCGAGAACTCACATTCTTATTTCAACCCCTGGCCGGTCTCCTTATTTAGAATGTCTCTGGCTGAACTTGATACTTGGACAGTTCTACGGCTCTCTCTGTATCTCGGACTGCACACCTCCACTTAGTCAGCCCTGGTGTTTTGGAATAGTTGGCGGTTAGTTTTGGAAAAGCATTAACTTATTTGTTGTGAAACTACTTTTTGGCAGAAGGAATTGGCAGCATTAAAGCATATTCAGATCTTCTTAGAATTTGATTCATTTCTTTATTTTGAAAAAGCTGTTTGCAACCGAACACGTGAAGTTGTGTGTTATCGCGAATAATATCACAGCTGTGATGATCTACTGTCCTTGGCCATGTATCAGCGACCAAATAACAGCCATGATGCTGTTCATGATAGCACACTGCCTCTAGTGTTAGGACCTGCCTGTTTTTTTGGTATGTTCTGACCCAGTTGGCTACCCATCACCATTTGGCCCTTGTCAGAATGGCTCAGATTTTTATGCTTGCCTGTTTTCCTGCTTTAACACACATCGCCTTCAAGAACCAACTGTTCACTTGCTGTATATCGTTCACAGACATGCATACATTTGTTTTTCCTTATTAATAGTCACACAATAGGCCAGCCCCTATCTGGAGGGTCCGTGCCCTCTGCTGTGTCTGGGGAGGTTTCCATGGCAACAGGGTTGGCCAGTTGAACAACAAGGCAACTCGAGCCATGACACTCCTATAGTCATTAAACACACACACACACAGACACACACAAACATCTGAGCATGTAACTATTCAACATCACACAAACCCACAAACCTTTGGTAGGCATTTGAGAGTGATTTATGTGCTTTTCTGCGTGTGGGGAAATCCTGCGCTTTTGATCCCGGCGGCTTATCAGTCAAGGTTGCCTTTAGTTTAGCATTAATCCAGCTGAGTCACACAGAGTTATCAGAGAGGTCTGAAGACAAAACAACAAACTGCAATCACTGACATCCGTCAAAGTCCCCGGCATCGATCACATCCTTTTTGCTTATGCAGTTCTCTGGTTTCTATGGGAGTTTTTCACTTCCTTTAAAAGTGGGTCACTTATTATGCGCTATGGCAGTAAATGTTTGATTGAGAAGGTCTGTCAGCTACACTCAATGCACCTATGACACCTATAACACATCTTCGACTTTTAGTTCACTTGCACTAAGTAGCTTACTTGCCGATCAGCCACAACATTAGTACCACTGACAGGTGAAGTGAAAAGAAAAATAAATATCTGAGCATCTGCCAAGGGGTGGATATATCAGGCAGCAAGTAAACAGTGGGTTATTGAAGGTGATGTGTTCTAAAAGCAAGAAAAATGGACAAGCATAAGAATCTGAGCTACTTTGACAAGGGCCAGATTGTGACGGCTAGACAGAACATCTCCAAAACATCAGGCAGATCATGTGTAATGTGTCCCCAATATGCAGAGGTCAGTACCTGCCAAAAGTGGGTCTGATGTGATCCATGGAGGCTCCACCTCCAACCTTACGTTGTGGTTCCAGATACCACAGGACACCTTCAGAGGTCTTGTGGAGTCCATGCTTCGATTGGTCAGATCTGTTGTGGTGGCCCAAGGGAGAACTATGGCAGATTGGTGTGTGTGTGTGTGTGTGTGTGTGTGTGTGTGTGTATGTGATTCACTCAGTGGATTTATGTTAAGACTTTGCAGGCACTTTTATTTGTGAATAACCCCTCCCACTCTGTGCTCTTCCTCAGTCATACATCGAGTCCCAGATGGGCCGTCACCACGGCGATCACTGAGTGACAGTGAGGATGATGACCTGCCCAACGTCACACTGGACAGTGTGAACGAGACCGGTTCCACTGCCCTGACCATCGCTCGCGCAGTGCAGGAGTGAGTTATAAACACATGCTCACATACACACACACACACACACATACACACAAATGTCAGAATGACTTTTGGAATCACTTGATACATGAATATTTGCTATTTTATGGATTTTAAATTCCACCCTCGTGTTTAACAGTTGGAGAGGTCTTCTTTTCATCAAACTCTGCCCCCTTTTTATTTCCAGACATACCTTTGTTTATTGCTCAGGCTTTTTAAGATGTTCCTCTGAAACCTCCTGACACTGAATGTTGTTGTGAGAATGCACGAAAAGCTTTCTTTTGGATGACTCTTCCATGAAGGTCATATTTGTGCAGTGCACCACCCCTCCAGAGTCTGCTAAATCTTCCTGAGGGTCAATTTCAGTAAACAGGGGGTTTGATTTGTCTATACAAGCAGTTCCCCAGAACCTTTACTTGGTCTTTCAGACCTTAACTTGCCCTCCACCATTTATGTAAACTTAAAGACAGCTGCGTACAAGCCTCAGTCCCAACAAGCTAATGAAGGTGTACGACCCTTAGAAGTTATCTGAGAGTCCAGATGTCTTTTTAATCTGTCACAGTATTACAGTTGCTTGTACACTTCAGACTTAACATTGGAAGGATACAATGTGTGTGTGTGTGTGTGTGATACAAGACTGCTGATAGCTTCCGAGATGACAAAATGTACCCCCACTGTGTGTGAGTAAGTGTGTGTGTGTGGAGTGTGGAGTGTGGAGTGTGTCGTCGTTATGTTGGCTCTCTGGGGTTCCTCCGCTTTGCTTTTGTCTCTGGGTTTGATAGAATTTCATGGAGACACTCTCCCTGTCAGCACAAATTCATCATCATTATAAATGGGCTTTCTGGCACTGTGTGAAGGAATGGTGGATGAGCAGGTGTATGAGAGTGTGTATGTGTGTGTGTGTGTGTGTGTGTATGTGTGTGTGTGTGTGTGTGAAAAGGGAAGCTCATTAATAAAGGAATTCTCCCTGGAGCTGGGGTGGGTGACAGGGCCTCTTCCATATTCAACATGCCCAGCGGGGGAAGCTGGTGGTCGGGCTGGGATGAGACAGGAGCTAGTGTGTGTGTGTCAGTGTGTGTGTGTGTTGAGCCTGGAGTCCTGTGGGCAGCGCCAGCTGATGGGTTGACCGCAGGGAGAAAGAGGTGGCTGGCTAGCAGCAGTGGCAGCGTGTGGAAAGGCCTAAAGGCAACAATGTGTTATAATGTGTTTTGGTGGTGTGGCTGAGGAAAAGTCAGGTTTATGTACTCAACTGTTCAAAAGTTTGTGGACATCTTGCTTCTTCTGCTTACTTGATGTCTCCCTGTTCCTTTCCAAAATGTACCAGCCAATGTTTTGCAAAAGTCAGTGATCTGTGTTAACGTGTTTTGATTGATTAGTAAAATGAGTAAAAAACATTTTCATGCACCCAGATCCTTACTAATATAATCCTTTTAATTTAGACAGGTTTGTTTAATATGGATATGTAGAAATGGCCATGTACTAATAAACAAAATGCTAAAAATAACATGCTTATCTTTGAGAAATAGTATTTCAAGTTAACTTGAACACTTAAATGAATACCTTTCAGCTCTGAAAACACACAGGCTCATTTAAACAGAACACATACTGAAAAGCTAGGTGTTCCCCAACTTTTGATGGGCAGTGTACATATGCATCATCAGGGGGATAAGAGTCGCAGAGTTCAAAACCTTGCTGCGTCTGTAGACAGAGCGGACAGGGCAGTGCGCCTCGCTGTTCTGTGAAATCATTGTTCACCCAGGTCTCGGAGGGAGTGCGTCTGGGCTCGCTTATGTTCTGGGACACAGGTGCACAAGTCAATCCAGTTCATGTCACGGAATAAAAGGCTGCTTCTCCCTGAGCCCAGACCAGCTGAATAGACTGCATTTCATTGTGCTCTTCACTTGGGTTTTTCTGAAGGCTGACACGCGGTCAGTGCCACTGCTTTGCACGTCCTCACCAACGGAAAGCCCCTTTAGAGCGGCTCCAGGGGGAAAAATACAAACAAAAGACGGAACAAAATGACCAGCGTCGCTGCTTTTAGCCCTCACTCAGCTGCAGCTTCCACCTCTCCCCCCTTTTCTGTGGTACAGCCATCGTTAAAGCATCATAAAAAATGGTTGGCCTTTAAGAACCAGCCTGCTTATGACACCTTAGTCAAACCTGTGTTTCTACCATCTCCTGATGGTGCTGTACTGGACCCCTAGAGAATTAGTGGGGTCTGTAATTTTTGCTGCATTTATACTTCAATAAATGTAACTCCACTCTCAGAACTACATCCCTGCAATAACTTACATGGTAATGTCATACTAGCTACGGACTGATCCATAGTCAATACTGGATAATATGTCTTAAAGCAGCACTAATTTTTCACAATTCTACCATGAAATAGAAGTTTTAGAATCCAATCCAGTCAAACCAGATTCATTGTCACATCAGATTAACACAGGGGTTAAGGTGAGTGCATAGTCCCTCAGGGTGGTAGAAATACAAATATAGACAGAATGCATAAACATTAACTTACACTATACATACATTTAGAATGTAGTGGTTGCTCTGGTATCCCAGGTGGTTGCTATAATGTTGCTAAGTGTTTTCTAGTTGGTTGCTATGGTGTTGCAAGGTGATTGCTATGGTATTTTAGGCAATTATTTATGTTTTCAGTGGTTGCTAGGCAGTTGCTTTGATATCCTTGATTGTTCATTTGGTGTCTCAGGTCATTGCCAAGTGGTTGCTTTGGTATCCAATGTGGTTGCTAGGGTGATGCTAAGTGCTTTCTAGGTGGCTGCTAAGTGATTGCTATTGCGTCGCTACAGTATCCAAAGTGGTCTATATGGTGTTGCTAGGTTGGTGCTACAGTGTTGCAAGGTGATTGCTATGGTATTTCCGGTTGTCGATGTGATATCCTAGAAATCAAGTGGTTGCTGTGGTACCCCATGTGGTTCTCATTCATTCTTATGGGAAAATATGAGCAGAAATCTGTTGCTACACGGAACCCATGCGTCCAATTGCTTTGCAATTCGCAACCATAATAATAAACATTTAAATATTATTATAATATTATAAATAATAAACGTTTAAATATTATTCTTGTATACTCACCCAGCGCCCCTACTTCCCAAAGGTATGTAGATCACCAGGCTGGACTGTGCTGTTGTAGCTGACTGAAACTAGGCAGGCTTGGAAGCAAGCTTCCCACCATACTAGCATAATAAAAAACCCTCCCCACCAGTCGGAAACACTGTGACCTTTCACACACAGGCAACATAAATAAATATCATCTGAAACTATTAACACTACAACTGAATAGATTCTGATGAAATATCACTCATGAAGTTGAAGGAGCTTCTTCTGTAAAGCTTCTCTGATCTAGCAACTGTGACTACAAAGCAAGTCAATGTGGGCGGAGCATAGATAGGTCATTTAAGGCTACTGACACATTGAGCTTCTTTAACAGTGTGGAAGGCCGGTTCCTGATGGCTGATTATGGAGTCAGCTCTTGTGCTCATTCCATGTCTGTGTTTTGAGAGACGAGAGAAGTTGTGGGAGTTCAACAGTTCTTTTTTTTCCCCTCCATCTCCTCTGGGCCCCCAAAAGAGCTACGGTTGCCAAGAGCCGCAGGTGACCCCCCTCCCCTTTCCCCGTTTCTCTCTCACAGACACACACACACACTCTCACATAAATGACGCACCCCTGCGGCCCAAGAGAAACAGGAAGTGGCTCTGCGGGGGGTGAGAACCCACTTCCAAACATCTCCAGCTAAAAGCCTCTTGCTCTTGCTCAGGCCAAGGTTCTATGGGTTTAGTGTGTGAGTATGTAAGCGTGTGTGAGGCTGCGGTGTCTTTTTCAGAAGATGTCCAGAAGATGTTGGGCTGTTTTAATGCTTTTGAAGTTGTGTTTATGTAGACGTTTACAATCTACAAATGTTTCTCCACAAATTCGTTCCTTCTCATAAGGCTCTTTCACCTGAAACCAATCTAGGTGTGGAGAGAATACTGATGTTACCAGTGCCATGTTGACCATCATCATCTATGATGGTGGTTGTAGGACGTCAGAGCCTCCTCAGTTCTCAATACGCCTAAGATTGAAGTAACTAAAGTAACTTCCTGAGGTGAACTGGGTGTGTGAGGACTGGAGAAACACTACTTGCATTAGTTACTACTGGCATTATGTATTAAATATATTTTAGATAATCATATATTAATAAAAGTATTTTTTATAAATATATGATATTTTATAAATATACAATTTTGGATCATTAGTTAAATGATCCGGCTGCATCTTTACAGTGTACCTATAACATTTGTTTTTGACAGGTGTCTAGTTACTAAAACTTCATACGTAATACTTAAGATATGCAACATTTTTTATATAATATTTCCCCATTTACATGTATTTTGAAATGTATTTGCTGTATGGGCAATATATTCTTAAGGGCATTTCAGTGTGTAAAATATTTTGGAGTGAAATGTGATAAATTGTACATATGATAACAAAATAACTGACAACTAAATTTAAAAGGCGCCTCTGACGCCATCTAGTGGCCATATATTATATAACACTTGGACTGATACAACACCGTTTTGTGGCAGCGATAACTAGTACTACTACTAACGCATTCTTTATTATTATTGTTGTTGTTGTTGTTGTTATTGTTACTATTATTAATACTACTACTACTACTAATAATAATAATAATAGCTGGTCTGCCAGGTACTCCAGTCTTCATGTTAGTAATAAAAGTGCCAATAATTAAAAGCAAATTAAACTGTGCATTTATTTCATTATTAAAATAAGATGAACGGAGTTCATTTAAAAAGAAAAGATGGAGCCATCTAGTGGCCATTTTGCTAGTACTGCTATTAGTATTGAAATTAATATGGATTCTGTACAAAGATTTAAAACTAATACTACTACTTCTACTACTACTAATAATAATAATTATTATTATTATTATTATTATTATTATTATTATTATTATTATTATTATTATTACTATTATAGCCATTAATAATAGACCTTAATTGTCAGGTGTTAAAGTTAAATAGAAAATAATAACATAAGAATAGGTATCTTAAAAATGGTATATTTGCAGAGGTTTGTTGAATGTGTGTACTGAGCCTGGGGTGGATTTGATTTCTGTAGTCAGAAATTGGTTCAATTACAATTTCCCTCTTTTGAGACCGATTGGGAAATCTTAAATATCGACTGATGCCGAAATTTCTTTGATAAACTTGTTTTGCATCCAATAATAATCGTCTTCTATTTGATTAATGATTTTGTTATGATTTTGTGTTTTTTGCCGTTGCAGCTCCATTTTGCCGTTCAGCATCGACAGCCTGCGAAGGCAGAGGCGACCAGAGTCCCCTGATTCCAAGAGGAGACGCATCCATCGCTGTGAGTTTGAGGGCTGCAGTAAAGTTTACACCAAAAGCTCCCACCTGAAGGCCCACAGGAGGACCCACACCGGTGAGTTGGAACAGAGACTTCACCTAAATCCTATTCAGAACCATTTACCCAGAGCCAAATGTAATTGAGCTTACCAGTGCTTTAGGAAAGGCTGTCATTTTCCACATTAGCAGAATGTGTAAACTCTGACTACCTTTGATTTTACACACATTTCACACACAGTCTCTGTTTAGCATTTTGCTAAAACATGTGGAAACAAGTTATTTGTCCAACAAAAAGCATTTTGATAAATTAAACGTTTGCTGTTCCAAACCTGGATTGTGTGCTTCAAGTGGTTACACCTGGCTTAGCAGTCGAATGCCCTACCACTACGGCCTGGGGGTTTCGAATCCCGAGCTATGCTGCTTTGCCATCAGCAGCCAGAATCTGAGGGAGCACAACTGGTGATGTTAGGCATCTGTAGCTGGTGCAGTAGAGATGGGACTTAGCATGTATCAGAAGTCCTTACCCTCCTAGTGTTGTGAGCATTGCTAGGACTAGGGGGAGTTTGGAACAGGTGGGTTAATTGGCAGAACCAAATTGGGAGAAAAAACACTATTGGCCATGCTCCCTCCGAGTGAGTAGATGGCGCTCTTTCCCCTCATCACTCCTATGCAATGTTAGACATCTGTAGCTGGTGCGGTGAAGCTGGGACTTCGCATGTATCAGAGGAGACATGGACATCACAGAAAACCCCTATCACATAGTGGTGGGAGGCTCCCGTTAGTGGCCTTGGTGACATATGAAGCTGAAAAGTCTCTGATTGGCTCTGATTCTCCTCTTTCAGGAGACCCCACTTCCACACAGTTATTGGCCCCTAGCATGCTTCAAGTGCTGATAGGGTTGGAGACTGACCCCACTGACCCCAATGACCCCACTTCATGAATGGGTTGAGGGTAGTGTGTATGCTTATGGCCTCTCTCTCTTTTTCTCTGTCAGGTGAGAAGCCGTACAAGTGCACGTGGGATGGCTGCACGTGGAAGTTTGCGCGCTCGGATGAGCTCACGCGCCACTACCGCAAGCACACAGGCGTTAAGCCCTTCAAGTGCGGAGACTGCGAGCGCAGCTTCTCGCGCTCTGACCACCTCGCTCTACACCGCCGCCGCCATGCACTAGTGTGAAGGTGACGGACAAATTGGGCCAGACCAATAAGCAGACGGGGCGGGGCTCTGTCAGCCAATGGGGAGCCAGGGAGGGGCTGGACCCCTCCCAGCTTGGTGGAGAAAGGGCGGGAAAATATGGTCTCTATTCTTGAAACGTCTCAGAGCGGAAGTGCTGATCTGGGATTAGTTTTTTGCCTTTTATATCCTAAAGAATACATTTATACAGATGTAGAGAGCTGATCCTGATCCACTTCCACTATAAGACACTTAATTCAATCGATATGAGCCCAGGTCTTTAATTATGAAGGTGAAAGAAGGGGTATATATGTTCACCGTCCACTTTATTAGAAACACCTGCCTTGTACATGCACTCACTGGCCACTTTATGAGGTCCACCTGCCTCACAGGTCCATTATACAGGTGTACAATTACAGACTGTAGTCCATCAGTTGTCAGCAACCTTCTACCTTAGGGTTCTTCTTTTCACACAAACACACTTAATCAAACCGGATTAGTAACAGATCTAAGTGGGAAGATCACTAAAACCATGCTAAACACTGGCCTTCCAGCTGAGATTATTTGGTGGTGGACTTGAGTCAAAGACTGATTCAGACTCGAGTAAAACAGAGAGTCAAGACTCAACTTAGACTTGCACTCAGAGACTCAAGATTTAACTCTGACTCACTCAGAGACTCAGAACTCAGTTCAGACACGCACAAAGAGTCTTAAGCCTTAAATTGGACTTGGGTTTTAGGTCAGAGACTTAAAACTCACTTCTGACTCTTATTTACAGACTTAAGCCTCAAATCGTTCTTGCACTTAGAGACTCAAAACTGAACTCATTTGCATACTCAAGTCTCAAATCAGACTTGCACTCAGAGACTCAAGATTTGACTCTGACTCACTCAGAGACTCAGAGTCTCACTCAGAGAGTCAAGACTGAACGCAGACACTCAAGATTTAATGGGACTCGCACTCAGACTCAGACTGACTTGCTTTCAGTCTCAAGCCACAAATTTGGACTTGCTCTCAGACACTCTCATTTACAGGCGGAGACCTTAACTCGTACGTGTAGAGTCAAAACTCAACTCAGACTCAAGACTCAACTCTGACTCACTCAGAGGCTCAAGACTCAACTTGGACTTGCATTTAGAGAATCAAGACTCAACTCAGACTCTCACACAGAGATTTAAACTCAACTCAGACTCTCACTCAGAGAGTCAAGACTGAACTTAGACACTCAAGATTTAATGGGACTCGCACTCAGACTCAGACTGACTTGCTCAGTCTCAAGCCACAAATTTGGACTTGCTCTCAGACATTTCATTTCATTTCATCTCTCATTTACAGACATAGACCTCAACTCGTACGTGCAAAACTCAACTCAGACTCAATTGCAGACTTAAGACTCAACTCTGACTCACTCAGAGGCTCAAGACACAACTTAGACTCGCATGTAGAGAATCAAGACTCAACTCAGACTCTCACAGAGATTTAAACCTTAATTTAGACTCTAATTCAGAGATTTAGGACTGAATTCAGACTCTCACTCAGAGACTCGAGGCTCACATAAAGCGTTTTGTGAACATCTCTAGGTTGGCGATGGTAGTGGTGTGTCTATAATGAAAGTTAGGCACAACAGTGTTTATGTTTTTTGTTTTTTCTGACCTTGTTAAAGGCCTAGAGGATGCCTAACACAATGGGCTGCAGTCTCTAAAGGAGTGTCCACTGAGTGTATTGGCGGGGTAGTGGGTATAAGTATGAAATGTTATTGAATACCAGCACACAGCATTTACATATCAGCATTTACTTGCAAGTTTATTGCAGTCTTTTTGTCTCAGTTCAAGAAATTGTGTGTAAATTTATTGAAAGCGTGTTAGTGTTTATGAGGAGAACCATTCTTCAGTGTCAGAAGTGGACTGTGAAACAGAGTCAAATCTAAAACAAGGCATTTCATCCTCTTCTTTCATCACAATCCCTCGCTAAACTACTTGTGGTTTCCTTTCTTTCATTGGCATTTGAGGGTCAGTTTGGGTCAACTGTGGATTGCTTGCACGTTCCATTCAGTTCTAAACTAGAACGGACCAACTGGATCATCAACAGGGTAACAGTAAATGTGAAAGAGCAAACAATATCACGTCCAACCTTTCTCTAAACACGTTCAAGTTTTGATTGTCACAAGGGCATGTTTTGGTTTCCAATTATTTCCTCTTCTTCTGCATGGCTGCAATACACAATACCACTTTATGATGGGCCTTCTGGGGGAGAGGTCACCTCGATTACATGTGAGAGGATTGCAGTCCCTTTAAGGCCATACAGATGAATCTATGTACTGTGTTCTCCAAGTCAGGTAGTGAGAGAGTGAGTGAGAGATCCTTTACATTGAAACTCAATTGCATCATTTGTGCACAAACATACACTCTTAACGATAAAGGTCATACAAATGGTTCTTTGAGCGATGCCATTGAAGAACCTTTTTTGGCTCCATAAAGAACAGTGTGAAGAGCCTTTAAATTGGTAAAGGACTTTAACATAAAGTGAAGGATCTTTAGAAAGAACTTCCCAACGCGTCTCTATTACAAACATGGTTCTTCATGGAACCAAAAGTGTTCAGAGAGCCATCCAAAACCATCTTTATTTTAAAGAGTGTAGTGTAGCAGATGTCTGTACATTTTTATATAGAGAAAATTATCATGTTGTGTATCTTTTTTTGTGCATTTATGTCATGTACTTGTTCAGTATTTTGCACCCTTTTTTGGAAGTATGTGACATCACCATTTATAGTATTGTATAGGAGGCCTGATGACTGATAATCAAACCATCAAAGGGACATTCCTTTAACCTGTAATCTGTTTTTACAATTATGTATTTGTAAATGATGTTATTGTACACATTTCCTTTTTTATATGGATTGACTGTGAATTTATACATAAATATATGTTTAATGGATCAAATGAAGGCATGAATAAAAAGTTTGTATATGGAAAAAAAGCTTTGTTTCATACACAACACACACACACACACACACACACACACACACTACATATTCAGTACTAAAGATAAAAAACAAAGGGGAATCAGGGAGGGGAAAGGAATTTCAATGCAGTAAATGTTTATTTTATTTACCAACAGTTTTATCCCATTGTCTTCTCTTAAATTATATTAAAGGAAACTTTACACAAATCTGTAAACCTTAACATACATGAAATCATTTTTTATTATTATTTCAAACAACCTAAAGCACCTTGCAAATTATATAACTTGCATCTGTCAGGTCCTGCTTGTGGAAATCATTGCATAGTTGGTTTCAGAGTTGTAGATTTTTTTCACATACAAAAACATCCAATTAGGGGTCAAATTTTGAAAGACAACAATATTGTGTTCCTAAGTAATAATATCATCATTGTGACAAAATATTATATACATAAATGCTGCTTTGCCAAATCCTCCCATTTGTGGGCTGCACTAAAAATTGAATTTACCCTAATGAAGAAATGCATAAAAAGAATAATACTGCCCAAGTCAAACTCCAAATTCTCAGGGACAAATATAATTTTAGCTAAACTCTTTTTTTTGTTTATTACTTTTTTATTTTCCGTACTAATTGATTAACTTGGTATGGTTTAGATGCGTTACATATAACTACACATATGAGGTTTCATATGAGGTGTTATAGTCCACAGGAAATGTTATATTTATTTGTACATGAGTTGAGTATGTCATTGTAAATATTTCAATTTGCTATTAATTTGCTATAAATTGGTCAAAGAATTTAAAAACTAGAATTGTGTGGCAGCAGAAACAACACTATTTCGTGGCATTTTATCACACCCATAAAACTCTTCAAAACTCATCAAATATGTGGCTGCATAAGTCTAATAAATCTCTACAGCTGAAAAGCAATACCAGTCCTTCAATATCAGCACTGGTTCTAACATGCAGCACTACTGTAGACCATATATCATCTAGCACGACCTCAGAAGCAGTGAACTAGCCCATTAAAGCAGCATTTCACAGTTCTTGGTTAAGTGTTAAGTGACAAAATAATAAATAACTGAGGGGGATTTAAATAAATGATAAATAAATAATTAATTTAAATGATTAATTAAATTGTAAATAAATGAATACATTTTAATTGTATACTTTAAAAATGCGCATGCAGGACACAGAAACGGACCTTTTGAACAGAATGAAACTGCAGTAAGCATGTTCTCTCCACTAGATGGCAGTAATTACCAAGCCATCCATCTAAGTCACCATCCATTAACGGGCTGGACAGCTGGTGAGGCCTGTCTGTATGTTAATAGATGTACAGGAGAGCTGATCCTGGATCAGGACAGCTGTCCACCCTCTACCCTTAATGAACTAGGCAATTTTTATCACTGTTTGGGTGTGAATTACTGAGCACACCACTAACGCATGGTGGCCTAAGGTGCTGACCTTTGACCTGACCCTCAGCCTGACCATGAAGAGCATGCCAGGCAAGACGTTTAGCAGTTTTGGTGAGGTTGAAGCGGTTTTTAGCCACAGGCCTTTTCAGATCATAAATGGAGCTGAGATTCCACAAGTGTATCAGAGCAACGGTAAAGGTTAAGGTATATAAGCTGAACCACGGCGTTCATCTTCCCCTCCCCACCTGATGCTTTGCACTGGGAATGGTGACCTTAGGCCTATGAGCAGCTGCCCCAGAGAGTCGTGTGTGTGTATGTGTGTGCACCTGTGTCAGCAATATGTGCACTTGAATGCACATGTAGAAGAAAACGCTGGGCACTAAACATTACAGTAACATATATGGGCAAAAGTATTGGGACATTCATTCATTGTTTCTTCCGAAATCAAGAGGATTAAAAAGACCTGATCCTGCTTTTGTTGAAGTAACTGTAACTGTAATTGTCCAGGAATGGCCTTTTACTAGATGTTGGAGCATTGCTGTGAGGATTTGATTGCATTTAGCCACAAGAGCATTGGTGAGGTCAGGATGTTGGATGATCACCACCTTACCTCATCCTCAACTCCTTAATTCCCCAGCTCATCCCAAAAGTACCCTTATTCCAGAGAATACAAGCCCACTGCTGGAAGAACTCAATGCTGAAGAATGCCTCATCCCCAAATCCCCAACTCATCCCAAATGTTTTGGGCATAGAGCACCATCATTCCTGAGAACACAGTTCCACTGCTCCACAGCTCAGTGCTGAAGGGGGGCTTTATACGCCTCTAGCCCACACCAGGCATTCTATTCTATTCTATTGGCAGTTCTCCTCTACAGTGGTTTATTGTTTATTGCAGCTAATTACACCGTGTATTACCTAGTGCTTTCACTTTATCCGGATTTGGAAGCAAACCGCACACTTGCTTTGTGTAGAGAAGAGTGAGACATGGCGAGTGAGTGAGTGAGTGAGTGAGTGTGTTTGTGTGGGTTGGAAATAGATCTTGCATGTCTCAATCGGTCGCCTCTCTGATCCAGTGAACAGAAGGAGATGAGGAACACCTTATGAAAATATTGTTCCTCCGTCAGAACAAACAGCGCAGAGCACTGCTTCTCCTCTCGCCGCTCTCTCATAATCCAAACAAAAGAATCTCTGTCATAACACAACCCCAGAGCCCCCCACACCCCCCACACAGAGAGAAAACACACTGCTGACTGAGAGAGTGATAGAGAAAGGAAAATGAAGGAGAGAGAGAGAGAGGACAAGGAAAGAGAGTGAGAAGGCGTAAGAGAGAGTGAGAGAGAGACAGAGAGGAAAAGGATAACGAGAGGGAGAGAGAGGGAGAGAGATGGGAAAAAAGAGAGAAGTAGAGAGGTTTGAGGAAAAGACAGGTGAGAGTGAGAGAAAGAGGGATACAGAAAGAGAGAGATATCACAGGAGAGGGCAAGAGGAACAGGGGGGGGAGAAAGGAGAGAAAAAATAGTGGACAGAGAAACAGACAGCATGAGGGACAAAAAGAGACAGAAATAGAGGAGAGCGGACAGAGAAAAAGAAGAGAGAGAGTAAGGGTGAGAGAGGCAGGGGAAAGAGAACAAGAGAGAGAGAGAGAGAGCAAGTGAGAAAAGTAAGAACGAGTCAGAGAAGAGAAGGAGAGAGTCAGAGAAAAAGAGAGAGAGGGGGATAGAAGTCAGAAATCAAGAGAGAGGAGCGAGAGATGGGGAAGATACTGTGAGAGAGAGAGAGAGAGAGAGAGAGAGAGAGAGAGAGAGAGAGAGAGAGAGAGAGAGAGAGAGAGAGAGAGAGAGAGAGAAGGCAAAGGAAATAGAGAGAAGAGAGAGAGAGAGAGAGAGAGAGAGAGAGAGAGAGAGAGAGAGAGAAGGGAAAGGAAAGGAAATAGAGAGTAGAGAGAGAGAGAGAGAAGGGAAAGGAAATAGAGAGAAGAGAGAGAGAGAGAGAGAGAGAGAGAGAGAGAGAGAGAAGGGAAAGGAAATAGAGAGAAGAGAGAGAGAGAGAGAGAGAGAGAGAGAGAGGGGATAGAAGTCAGAAATCAAGAGAGAGGAGCGAGAGATGGGGAAGATACTGTGAGAGATAGGGAGGGGGAGAGAGAGAGAGAGAGAGAGAGAGAGAGAGAAGGGAAAGGAAATAGAGAGAAGAGAGAGAGAGAGAGAGAGAGAGAGAGAGAGAGAGAGAGAGAGAGAGAGAGAGAAGGGAAAGGAAATAGAGAGTAGAGAGAGAGAGAGAGAGAGAGAGAGAGAGAGAGAGAGAGAGAGAGAGAGAGAGAGAGAAGGGAAAGGAAATAGAGAGTAGAGAGAGAAGAGGGAGAGAAGGGAAAGAGACTTTAAAATGAAAAGGAGGAGGGAGAGAGAAAAAGACAGAAGAAAGAGGGCAAGAGAGTGAGAGAGGCTGGGGAAAAGATAGGGGAAAAAGATAGGGAGAGGGGAGAGAGAGAGAGAGAGAGAGAGAGAGAGAGAGAGAGAGAGCGGGGAGAGAGGAGAAGAGGGGAGTGGCCAGTTTACACTCTTACACAAGGTGTTGCAGTGGCCAAAATGTTGGTGCATCTCTAAGTTGAACTCATAATTCAGCGTTTAGCTCCATTCTGTAAAAGAATGTTCCTCAAGGGTTCCTCAAGGGTTCTTTAGTAAGTGGTTTACTGTATTTAGAACCATGGCAGCTCAAGGGGTTCCCCTTTCAGTTCTACTGTATATAGAACCCTTTTTGCTTAGAGTGTGGAGTGAGGAGTGTGATACAGCTCGGTTCAGAGACAATGGCAGCATTCTAGTGAAGGGATTCAGCCTATTTGTCAGTCTGTATACCAGTATCAGTATAGTGCACCTACTCTGAGGTACACTATATGTCCAAATGTTTGTGGACACACAGCTTGTGCAGTCATTGTAGGGACATTTTGCCAATAGAATAGGACTCTCTGGAGCAGCTGAATATAAACCTATTGGCACCTAATGTCCCTAATGTCAGGCGTCAGCTAGAGGGGTATAAAGCCCCCCAGTATAGAGCTGTGGAGCAGTGGGACTGTGTTCTCTGGAATGATGGATGGTGCTCCATCCAATACTTTTGGGATGAGTTGGGTAATTAGGGAGTTGGGGATGAGGTATGGTGGTGATCATCCAACATCCTGACCTCACTAATGCTCTTGTGGCTGAATGCAGTCGAATCCTCACAGAAAGCCTTTTCCCTGGACAGTAGAGACAGTAACTCCAACAAAATCTCTTTAAAAACTTTTTAATACCCTTTATTTCAGAAGAAACAACAAATGAGCAGGTGTCCCAATACCTCTGTCCATATACATGGACATTTCCTGTACAGTAAGTTTTCTGAAACTGAATATCTTTGCAAAGAAGCGCAGAGGAACCTGTAGGAGATCTTCGATCTCTGATGTCACAACTGGTGTGCCAGAACCAGGAGTATTTGGAGATGCTCCAGTTGTGCAAAGTAGACGAGCTTCACTTGGCCTAGGTTACAGGCAGACTCCAGAAAGTCTCCGCTGTGCTTTAGTCACAATTATACTGGGGCCATTACTGCCACATTACGCCCAGTGGTTCAAAGGCTGTGTTGATAATTGCGGAGGTGTGCTTTTTATAACTCTGAAGTGAGTCACACTGACTTGTTGGGTTAGCAAGTGGTGTTGTTGCAAGAATGGACTTGAAAAGAGAGAAAGAGCGAGAGAGAGAGAGAGAGAGAGAGAGAGAGAGAGAGAGAGAGAGAGAGAGCAAGAGAGAGCAAGAGAGAGCGAGAGAGCGTGCGCACGAGAGAGAGAGAGAGGTAAATGTTTGGCTAGGTAGGTTTTTGTTTGAAAGAACATGGAGCCTCCAAAGAATGTTTTTGAAGTCTTCGTTATGTCATACATAATGTTCTGTCCTCTGCATCAAAGGCTTGTAAAAAGGCAAGAACACACACACACACACACACACACACACACACACACACACACACACACACACACAAGGTGAGTGGTGCGAATTGTAAAGGCCAGCTCAAGTGTGAGAGTCCATCCAGAGCTACATAATCACTATCAGTAACCCAGAGACAAATGGTCTTCATACATCACACAAGCTGGTGATAAAATTATGCCATCATCTCAGCCATAACTGTGCTCACACACCAACCTAACACTTTCATCACCCAGCCCAGCAGCTGGCCCAGAGATTGCATTAGTTAATAAGCCAGGTGAATGAAGGGAGGAGGCAGAGTTGGAGTAAATAATTGCCATTCTTGTTCGTGCAGCGATCCGGAAATACCTTGATACGGATGTCCAAGTTTGGAAAGTGTCCAGTGTGAATCAAGATTCACATGGAGAGTGAGTCAGGCTCAATCAACAGGCATGGCATTGACTCATAATCCTGGAAACTCACCCCTCTAAGAGATTCCTAAAAGGTTATGTGTCGAACGGTAGGCCTAGTTCAGTGTTTGTAAGGACAGTGTGAACAGCAGAAAAAATTCAGTTTCAGTTCCCGTTTGGGAGGCTTTCAGGTCTGGTTCTAAAATCGTAGACATATTAGATTCATATTTTTCAGTAAGACCTCGGCCTGAACAGGCAGATCAGCCAGGTTAAACTGCCACATATCTGGTATGTAGAGAATTTTAGAACCACATGTAAAAGTGGCTTAAGCGCAACTGAAACTGAATTATTTTCTGCTGTTCACACTGTCCTTAAAACACTGAACTAGGCCCACACATAACCTTTTAGGAAGTTAGCAAGCCAGGTTAATGAAGGGATGAGTGACAGAGTTCATAATTGCCTTTCTTATTCACGCAGGGATCTGGAAACAGCATAATACCGATCTCAATGTTTGGAAAGAGTCCAGATTCAGATGAACAGTGAGTCAGACTGGATCAAGAGACACATCATTGACTCCTAAAACTTGAAACCCACCCCTCTATGAGATTCCTAAAAGGTTATGGGTTCACAGTGCAGTTGAGGCCTAGTTCAGTGTTTGCAATGACAGTGTGAACAGCAGAAAACAATTCAGTTTCAGATTCAGTTTGAAAGGCTTTCATGTGTGATTCTAATAATATCAGATGTGTGGCAGTGCAACCTCTGTCTGATCTGGTTGTTTACAAGCTGGCAGGAAGCTGGCACTCTAGCCAAAGTAGGAAAACCACTTTCTTGTCATGTATCCTAAAGGTGGGAGGGCCTTTGAATTCCATGTATGATAATTCCTAAAGGTGAAAGGGGTGTGTTTCTGGGGGTCCCGGGTTGTGACACATTATGCCCAAATAACGCACAATTGGCCTTGCTCTGTGCAGGTGGGTAGATGGCTCTCCCTCTCTCTCTACATCACTAGTCGATGCTTCAGAGCTGGGTACCCAGCGTTCAGAGTGCGTTGGTTGACCGGTGATGTTGCATCGGCAGCTAAAAAAAAAGATGTGTTGGAGGAAGCATGTATCAGTCCTCACCCTTCCCGTGTCGAGAGCATTAAATGTGATGGGAGAGAGAACTAACGAGTGGGTTGGGTAATTGTATAGTTTCCTGTATTGTGTGTGTTTGTGTGGTATGTTTCATGTTCCACAGGTTTTCCTGAGATGTGCTGCAACACATTCCTGTCAGTTTTACTGACGTGGTATTGAAAAATCTTGACTCTTGATCGTTAGTGCTGGAACTGAATCAGGTGTGTTTACAGAGAGCACAGAAAACAAGAAAGACAGTTGGGCCCCCCTGGTAGCCATTGGTGCTTCTTTTTTAATACACTGATAGAGGGAGTGTATTAGCTAGCTAATTTAATATACCTAAAAGAACCCATCCTGCCTGCATTCCCAGAGGCATCCCGTCAGGATAAAAAGAAAATAAAGGAAATCCAGTGCAGAACATGTGCCAGAAAGTTTCTTCACAACCACAAGAAATAAATCACCTGAGGAGGAGGAGCTGTTGGACACAGATCATCAGGTGGAGAAGCTGAACCTGTGGCTGAATTTATCAGTACTAATTTTTCCCCCTGATAGTACGGTACCATTTTTAAGAAGAAATGAAAATAACAGGAATAATAGGAATAAATGAAGAATAAACTAATTTAAGGAGGAACTGAAGCTCTGTGAAGAAGAGCTATCTATCTATCTATCTATCTATCTATCTATCTATCTGTCTGTCTGTCTGTCTGTCTGTCTGTCTATCTATCTGTCTGTCTGTCTGTCTGTCTGTCTGTCTATCTATCTATCTATCCATCTGTCTATCTATCTGTCTATCTAACTATCTATATATCTGTTTATCTATCTATCTATCTATCTGTCTGTCTGTCTGTCTGTCTATCTATCTTTCTCTTACACCTCTTTCTCGTTCTCTCACTCCTCACTCTCTCTCTCTCTCTCTCTTACACACACACACACACACACACACACACACACACACACACAAACACAGACAAACAATACATAAATGCAAACACTCACACAGACTGGGAGGGAAGTCTTTTGCAGAGTCCCGTGACGGTGATGGTATCCCCTAGGTAAACACGGCAGGGATCTTACACACCCGTGCCATCGTGTGTGTGCAGGCACTGTCACAGCTGACTCATCCTGCTCCACCAAGTGCTGTGAATTTTCCAGAGCAGCACGTTATTCCATTCAGCCGCAGTCTTCCCACACACACAGGCAGCTCTGCTCAAAAGTCGAGAGTCAGTACTGTCAGTAAAAACCAGTGATAGAGTTTACATGTAATTTCACAGATATAGGCCTGTGTTTGTTAATGCAGTTAGTTACATTCTGAATCTACAAATACACACAGTTTATAATCTGTATCAGCAGGTCCAGGTTTGCACTCACGAGTCGTTTCTGTTTTGGACAGAACAGGGCCATTGCCATATTATGACAAAAAGCTCACAACAAGTTTGTTGCGTGACAGCAAGGATATGTGTAAGGTGGGCAGCTACATGGAAGTACCAATAGCAACATGCTGTATAATGCAAATGACTCGGGGTATCAGTGGTACAGCAGGGGTATTCTAAAGAGCAAACAGTTAAATGCAGATGTTAAAAATGGGTCTACAGGAGACACAAACCAGCAAAGTAGTAACACAGAAATAGTTAAAAATAGAAAATTTGAAAAATAGAAAATAATGGTGCTACATAGGGTTCTTTGAGCGATGCCACAGAAGCACCCATTTTTGTTCCATAAGGAACAAAAATTTCCTTTCTCTTATGCTATTGCATAAAAAGCACCCTTTCATTTAAAAGTGTACACAAGCAGTGTGGATTTTTGATTCGCTCATTGCTGTGGTTACTGAAAGTGCTAACAGGTGAAAGCAGACATTCTCTTTCAAGGAACATTTCAGCCAACAATGCTAACCGCAACTGAACGCTAGTGGGAGTTGGATAGGTTAGCATAATGCAATTTGCATATTGTCTCTTACAGACAGTGTTTGCATTTCTGAGTGAAATAGCTGCAAGGAACGAGAGTGAACTTCCAGAGAAAAACTTTTTCTTTTTTTCCATCACAGAACCACGCAGACTCAGGTGTCATTCCAGACGTTCCAGACAGACGTGTCACATAGCCAATTAAGCATTTTCGTCTGGAAGGTGAACCAGCAACCGGTCAGTAATAAGCTGACATAGTCAGAAGAATTTGAGAAGAATGGTGTCTGAGATTTCAGTCCCTCCCAGCGCAATGCGCTTTTTTAATGGATGCGTCGGGTCAGAATTGCAATCCACAGGAAAGGTGTTTTTGAGATAAGGAACTTTGCTTTTGTTTACCAGAACTTTTGTTTTACTTTCTAATCAGTAAGTTTACTTGACTTGAATTGAAGCAGCCTTAGCTGAGTTTTACCACAAGAAGAACTTTTTTTAAGTTAAATTAATAAAAAAAAAAATTGATTACATGGATTATTAGATTCCCTAATGAACTGCATTTCGTTGGTAAAGTGGGAGGAGTGGTTGGGGTGGCACTCGCTATCTCTGAAGTCTAGGTAGGTCACCCTGGGTGCCACGCCAAGCTTTCTTTTAAGTTAGTGGCTGATTCTACACTTTTATAATGAAAGGTGCTGGGCTCCAAGTGGCTCAGCGCACTGACTCTATGCATGCTGCTTTGCCACCAGCAGTCAGAGTCGGAGAGAGCACAATTAGCAGTGCTCTCTGGGTGGGTAAATGGCCTTCACTCCTACAGTTTGAATAGCTAGAAATAGCTATATGAATATGAATAGCTGATGAATAGCTAGAAATGAATAGCTAGAGATGAATAGCTAGAAATATAGATGGATGGATGGATGGATGGATGGATGGATGGATGGGCAGATGGATGGATGGATGGATGGATGGATGGATGGATGGATGACAGATGGATGGATGGATAGATAGATAGATGGATGGATGGATGGATGGATGGATGGATAGATGGATGGATGGATTGATAGACGTGGATGGATGGATGGATGGATGGATGAATGGATAGATAGATAGATAGATAGATAGATAGATAGATAGATAGATGAATAGATAGATGGTGCTGCTACCTGTAGGGTGGAGTGCAAATGTAGTGTAAGGAGTCCTACCCATAGACTGTGGTGTGGTGAACTTGCCTGACCAGAGAACTGAACCACAATCTGCCACAGGGAGGTTTTGCTGTTACCCATTGTGCTGTCTTGGGTAAATAGCAAAGCACTTTGTAAGTCGCTCTGGATAAGAGCGTCTGCTAAATGCCTTAAATGTAAATGTAAATGTAAATGTTTTTCTCAGTCGCATTGGTGCTTCTCTCAAGTCATTTGCATAACAGTGGGTGCCTCTAAACCAAAATGGACAAGCGTGAGGATCTGCAACACTTTGACAAAGGGTCAAATTATGATAGCTAGACGACTGGGTCAGAACATCACCAGAACAACAGTACTGTATGCAGTGGTCCAGGAAAAAAAACTGGTGAACCGACGACAGGGTCATGGGCACCTAATTGATGCAATCCATGGAGGCCCCACCTTACAGGACTTAAAGGATCTGCTGCTAATGTCTTGGTGATCTTAAGTTATGCCAACAACTGAAGTCAGTGTTCTAATTTGCTTTCACATTTTAAAAAGTAACAAATGGATTAGGCCTGGATTTTTTTGGTTGTATTTTTTTTTTTTGATGATTTTTCTTTTTTCTGCAAAACTATACAGTACACACTACAGTAAAATAACTACATCAATGGTTCAGTGGAGTAAGTCACTGCCTATGTCCCAAAACTCGCTGGTTCCCAGTCATGCCGCCTGCCATCAGTAGCCGGAGCCCAAAACAGCACAATTGGCTAGCTGGGTGGGTAGATGGCTCTCTGTCTCTCCCCACATCACTTTAGTGTGATGCTGTCCGACACAGGAATCTGCTAGCTAATGATTAAAGCTGGGTACCCCGCGCTTCCCTCTGAGCCCATTGGTTGCCCAGTGACGTTTCATTGGCAGTAGTTCGAAAAGAGGTGGTGACTGGTTGGGCATGTGTCAGTCCTTACCCTCCCAGTGTCAAGAGCATTACATGTGATAGGGGGAGAGAAGTAACGAGTGGGCTGGGAGAACTAACAATAAGATAAACTGGGGGGGATACATGTTCAGCAGAAATGAATCAAAACATTTGTTTGACATGAATAAAAACCAGTTCGACCGCTTGTTACCACATTTTGTTGCTGGCAAAATATTTGCACAGTGAAATATGAAAATCCATTACCACAGAACTCATAACAACTGGGGGCGTTGACTACAATTAACACATAGTTACTATATTGTAAAAGCAGACTACATTAAATGCACAACTGGGCTACAACCTGCATTCCTGTCAAGAGCCCAGGTATGCAGTACACCTTATTTATACCCTGGTTAACAAGGTTATTTTAAAGTTTAGCATGAAAATGTCTGTTTGAAGACATTCAAAGCGCACTTTATGTCCTTTAAACTAAGCTTTACCCAGTTACTCAAGTACAATTTAGATGGATTTGCACTCATTTGTATGCCTTTACTTGTCATGGTTCGTTATAGATGCCTCGTAGATGCTCACCTGACATTTAACTGACATTCCACTGAACTCTAAACTTAACTTACACCTTATATCTAACCCTAAACCTAACCCTAAAAAGTTGTAGGGTTACATTTAATAAATTATAATTTACATTTAGCTTAGAGTTCAGTTGCATTTAATAGGTATTCAGTTGAATGCTAGTTCAATGTCAGTTGAGCATCTATGAGGCACCTACAATGGACCATCCAAGTAAAGTAATACCTTATCACCTTAGTCCACTACGATCTGCTTAGTCCAAGTCGGGATCATAGTGGCAATATAAGTGCTACAATGGGTTCTTTAAACAATGTCATAGAACAGCCATTTTTGTAAAGAAAAAATCTGGGTGTGAAGAACTTTACACCTTTGAAGTTCTTCTTACTTACATCCCCTTAAATCCCCAGGTACTCCCACACCAGCTGGGAGATATCATCTGTCCAGCGGCCCCTGGATCTTCCAAATGTCTTGGAATCTTCCTGGATTGTCAGAACGGAGGCAACAACAGAAGCCAGAACCCCACTGCACCAACACCACCTGATCAGCAGCTCTAATTCAAGACTTTCTAGGATCTTGTCATGAAAAATGAGGCCAGCCATCCATTGTAAAAAATATATATAATTTCACCCAATTGCATCTGCAGTCTTGTTCTTCTGGTAATTTTCAGGACTTCCTCACCACAGGCAGGAGTGGGGACATAAGTCAATTGGTAAATCAAGAGCTTTGCTTTACGGCTCAAAGCTCACCATTTTTTTACAATGGCCTACAATAAAGGTCACTAAATTGCTCTTGGATTTATGTTTTTAGAAAACACCTGGTGTTGATATACTCCCTTTACATTAAGTGGAAATTCTACAAATTTTAAAAAGGTTCTTCACAGTCATGTAAATGGAGTGCTAATACATAGTGAGCTGTAGTTGTTGTAATCAAGGCCGTACAGTAGTGAGCTGTAAATGTGATGTGAAGTGTTTCTGTAGGTTTTCATCATTCTGTATGTGAAGGTCTGAAGGCCTTTGTCTAACGAATGTTAACTTTCCAGATGAACCAACCAAACAGTTACAGAAACTAAGAAAATTCCTGCAGGGGCAGTATGATACATACATGCTGATGGAAGTAATTGAGGAACATCTGTAGCCTTTGTAGAACATCAGCCCACTCACACCAGTGTGTGTGTGTGTGTGTGTGTGTAAGACGGAGGTGGAGGGTAAGAGGTCAATAGAATAATGCTGTTGGAGTGTTTTTGTAACGCTATTGTGTCCAGGGTCTCCAAAGCATCATTAGAAAAGGGAGTTATCAATGCTGTGTTCCATCATCAACATGACAAAAAGAAGAAAAAACTAAAAGATTCACAGCTGTGTGAGAAGGGGGGGGTGAAAGAGTAAAAAAGAGAGATGGAGAGAGAAACAGAGAAAGAGTAAGAGAGATAGAACAAAAAAACAGAGAAAGAATGTAAAAGAAGGCCAGGGAATGTGTGTGTGTGTGTGTGAGAGAGAGAGAGAGAGAGAGAGAGAGAGAGAGAGAGACAACGAGAACGTAACAACGAGAGTGGAAGGAGAGAGAGGAAGCCAGATAAAGAAATAAAGAGAGACAGAAGGAATAATATGACTAGAGATAAACAAAAAAAAGAAAAGAAAAAATGGAAGTAAAGAAAGAAAAGAAGAAAGAAAAGAAAGAAAGAAAGAAAAATGAGAAAGGAAAACAGATTAAAAAAGAAAGAGAGAAAAACAAAAAAAAGAGATAAAAAGAGATAAATGGAGAGAGAGAGAGACCAGCAGAATGTGAACGAGAGAGAGAGGGAGAGATAAAGAAATAAAGAAAGAAGAAAGAGAGAAAAAAAAAGAAAGAATTGTTTTTATAAAACCAGAAAAGATGGAGACAGACAGAAATAAACAAAGAAATGTGCAAGTGAAAATAGAGAAGGAAGAGCGACTGAAAGAAAGTAGGAAATAAATAAAGAAAAAAAGAAGGAAAGATAGAAAAGAAGGAAAGAAGAAAAAAGCAAAGAAGTAGATAAAATAGATAAAAAGAGATGAATGCAAAATAAGAAAAAGAAAGGAGCGAGAGAGACCAGCAGAATGTGAATAAGAGAGAGAGAGAGAGAGACAGATGTATAGGGGGGTCTGATCCGTCCTTTTGGACCTCTGGACTACCTTTGCGTATGTGTGTGGGAGTGTGTGTGTGTGTGTGTGTCCACGTGTGTATCGTGTGCTTGCGTGTGTGTATTAAAAACAGGGGCCTCGCAAGAGCCTGGGAAAATAAGAGTGGTCAGCTCGCATTAGGACGTCTCAGGGGGCAACAGTGAGGGGGCCGAGCAAATGGACTTTACTTGAAAAGTTCCGGAACGGTTGTCCGCCCTCACATGCACATATAGACATGCATACCATAAAGAATAAAGCAGAGTCGAGGGGCTTTGAAAACTCAAACAACAGCCATTCCAACATCCTCCTACACAAGTCCGGGTCCACACACTGTCCTGGGCCCGCTGGGGGGAGCGCTGCAGAACCGGAGCAGTCTGTCCCAGTTGCATCAGGCATGGAGAGATGGTTTCTAGCCTTCCAGCACATGCACCTTCTAACCTGGCTGGTTTAGTGTTACAGCCTGGCTACTTGTCCCTTGCGGCCTCGAGAAAGGAATTCAATTAGGTTGCACACACACACACACACCATGCCTGGCCAGCTGTTGTCCTGAAGGGTCCAGTACAGTGATTTCCTGCTCAAACACACCTAAATCTGGTTAATGAAGGCTATACATTGACCACTTTCTCCTTAAGCCAAGTGTAGCCGATACATTTGTAGCCGATACGTAAGTTACGAGTAATCCATCACACACTTGCCTCACACCATGTAGCATGATTCAGTAATCTCTAATAGACTTGCTGGTGGTTTCTGACACTATTAAAAAAACAGTAATGAACAAAAGTACAGACAAAATTCACACATGAAGATGGCTGCTGCTATGGCTTTTAGCTGCACCGCTACTTCTCAGGTTTCAAATAGTTAGCCTATTTCACCAAATGTGTGACACAAGCTGCAGAGCTTCAAGCTCAAAAACTATATTCTGGGTTGTGCTTTCTAGCAGTTTATCTGGCAGAAGCAGTACAAAAAAACTTCAGTATCTTCAGAAGTGTTCTTCCTAAACGTACAATGTAGCCCTGCTGAAAAATCCAGAATGGCCAGCTCAAGCTGATCAAGCATTTGATTTTGGCCATGCTTGGTCACGCTGGTTGACTCGTGTGGTCTTTCTGGTCATACTACTTGATGATGTTGGTCATGCTAGTCAATCAGTCTGATAATGCTGATCATGCTGGTTGACCAGCTTGGTCTTGCTGGTCATGCTGCTCAACCAGCTTGATGATACTGGTCACACTGGTCAAAAAGCCTGGTCATGCCGCTCTGGTCCATAGACCTTTAAACCATCAAAAACAAACATGCCCTATGCAGTTCAAGAGCTAAGCTTATAGCTCAGATTGACCAGAAAGAACATATGGGTCAACCAGCGTGACCAAGGATGACCAAAATCAAATGCTACATTACTCAACTTAGGTTGAGTTACCAATATAGTTTATGTTTTGTTCAGGATGACCAGCTTTTAACCACCTTGAACACTGGGTTTTCTAAACGTTTTCTGATGACGCAAAAATAATCACAGTTTAGAAATAATAATAATATAAAAAATAATAATCATAATAATAATAGGCTATAATTAATATATCAACATTATACCATTATACATACTAGCTAGCTAGCTGCTAGCTAATTAGCCACCTAAAAGTAAGATAGCTTCAACCATAGCCATAGCCTGCTCTGGTAGATTCTGGCACCAAATGTTGTATGTAGAAATCTGAGTTTCTATTGGGGTTCTATTGTCACATGATTTACTTGGCAGGGTTAGTAGGTAGTGCTATTTTCACTTAGTTCAAATAAACACTCTGTAATAATAATCAGCTATTACTAACATTATTATTATTAATAATATATTGTTCACTACAATTGTAATAATATTAATTACTAATATTATTAGGCAAGCCGAGGGGTGCCCAAACAGCTGTGCCCCTCTAAATTCTGTGTGCCCCTGTTTCACACATTGTAATGCATTAATGTACCAGTGCATTTACATCTACACTGTATTCCAGCCAGTTCAGGCTTTTCTGCATAACCCCTACATATCAGCTCACTTTCTCTGTGCAGAGTCACATGCATTTGCTCTTATGCTCTTAACTGTTTGTCAACAACATCTGACATACCTGCACCACCAGACACACAAACGCATACCTGCTTTACTCTTCTACTCTGTTCTACAACTATGCACCGGCATATAATTATCTTTAGGCTTTTTTGTTACCAAACTTGCTTTCAGACTATGCACCCACCCACCCACACACACACACACACACACACACACACACAAACACACGCTAAGTCTTGCTGTCACCTGAGGACAGAGTGAAAGGTGTGAAGAGCCTCCAGGGGACACTTTGCAGCACTCTCTCTGTCTCTCTCTCTCTCTCTCTCTCTCTCTCTCTCTCTCTCTCTCTCTCTCTATCTCTCTATCTCTCTTACAGTCATGTCCTCATTGTTCTGTAACCCTGTGAAGTCTAAGTTATTGGTGTTGTTTTACCAAATCATCACTGTCACGCAAAAATCTTGTATCTCCAACATGCCATCTTTACAGGAGGAGAAAAAACATAACCTTTTTAACTTTCTTAACTTTAATTTTGGAGCATTTTAGTTGGAAAGTTCATCATTACATTTTAAAACAATGTAAAAAAAAAACCCAACAACAACATTCATATTTTGTCAAAAAGTGGAGATGCTAGAATTTAACTAGTTTTTGGGGTAAAGTTTGGTGTTTATGTAGTTTATGTGAATATACAAAACACGTGTCCTTGTAGCTGCAGGTTTACAACTTCAGCTAGGCCTGTAATACCATTATCCCTCCAGACTGGTCTCCAAACTTAGCACTCAGTCTTAATCAGTCACTCGCTCTGCAACTAGCTTATGGACTTCCTCTCCAGCAGACCTCGGTCTTTTGGGATGGGCAACCACACCTCTCCCTCCCTCACACTCAGCAGCGGATGGCCACGGGGCTGCATCTCCTTCACCCATGCTCTACACACTGTACACGCACAGCAGTAACACCACGTTGTGCTGAAGACAGAGGATCTGCCCATGACCACCTCTGAACGTGGCCTGAGTCATCCAGTCATAATCCAAACTGTGGAAATGCATGTTCATGCCAAGTGTAAACAGCCCCTATATGTTTTCATTTCAAGAGCCATCTATTCATCTCTCTCACTCTGAGCAAACCGCGTAGCAGAGATAATTAGCTAGATAGCTACAAACAGGTGACAAAAGAAAAGCCAGCACAAAGAGTATTAGCAGCAGAACAGGTTTAGAGCATCTTGGCGTAGGTGTTACAAGTCTGTGGAACGTTGCCTTTATGAGAAAACATGTAGTAGCAGTAGCCTGATCAGAGTGATCAGAGTGAAAAGAGCTAAAAGAGATAGTTAGCTTACTGTTTAGATATGTGTAAAGAAAACATGTAGAAAATATAGTGGTTAGCCATCTCTGAGGGATAACGTAGAAAAGATAGTGGTTAGCTGTCTCTAAAGGGAAAACATGTAGAAAAGACAGTAGTCAGCTATCTGAGGGATAAAGTAGAAAAGATAGTTAGTGTTCTCTGAGTTAAAAAGGAAAAAAAAGGTAGTGGGTAGCTATCTCTGAAAGAAAACATGTAGAAAAGATAGGGGTTAGCCATCTTTAAGGGAAAATGTAGAAATGATAGTGGTTAGCTGTCTCTGAGGGATAACATAGAAAAGATAGTGGTTAGCTATACATGAGGGATAACGTAGAAAAGATAGTGGTTAGCTATACATGAGGGATAACGTAGAAAAGATAGTGGTTAACCATCTTTGAGTTAAAACATAGAAAAGACAGTAGTCAGCTTTATCTGAGAAAAAATTTAGAAAACCTAGTGGTTAGCTATCTCTGAGGGATAACATAGAAAAGGTAGTGGGTAGCTATCTCTGAAAGAAAACACTACTCTCTGAGGAAAAACGCAGAAAGGATAGTGGTTAACCATCTCTGAGTTCAAACGTAGAAAAGATAGTAGGTAGATGTTGGTTATAGTAGGGGGTTGGTTATGGGGCTCAAGCCCCTGATGTTTTCTTGAAAGCCCTGAATCATTTTCAGAAAATAAAGTTTTAAATGTTTTTTGTGTGATTTCCCCTCACTATCTCTGACTGGACTAGCAAAATCATCTCCCTAATCATTATAAATTAGGACACTGGTTAATATATGTATATTCTAGTAACCCCAGCGTGACGCCGGTTGACAGACAAAGTCCTGCCCTTCAACAAAACGAGCCAATAAGCTTGCTGGTTATGAATAAAACCCCGCCCTTAGCGAAAAGATTTTGATGATAAGTTAGTTAAAGGTAGCCAAGTTACTGTGCTGATACTACGCTAAGCAAACTTACATTATAACATTTTGTTAATATTATGTAATATTATGTTCCCTGGATGTTTAAAATGTCTAACCCCGGACATCTATTTAGATATTGAGATATTAAGATAAAAAAAAAACATGCATCTCTGAATGAAAGTATGTAGAAGAAAGTTAGCTCTTTAAATCTGTGAGTGGAAACATTCAAATATTTGCTATTCATTTCGATACATCTGACTAAAAACATGCTAGCTACCTTTTTAGCAATCTCTGAGTGAAAACTTATAGACAAGATAGATCTATAAAATGTCTTAAATGAAATCTAAGTGAAAGCATGTTACTAATTTAGCTCTCACACAGTGACAACATGCATTAGGAGTAAAAAAGCTCCCCCATTTGAAAAGAAAAGGTATAAAAGCAATGACTGTATTTCATAAAAGCCTTAAGTCTTTTCAGTTGCATTTATTTGCGAATAATTCATAAATCTCTCTTCACCAGCATCCCTGAGGGCTAAAATATAAACAATGAAATGTCTGAATTCAGCAGAAAAAACACGAGGCTGTATTCTGTAAGTACATTCAGTGCAAGCCCAATGCCTCCCAGCTCTCCAGTTGCGTGCATGTGTATATGTGTGTGTCTTGTGTGTGACAGATGTGTATTAAAAGACAGCTCTGGTGCTCTTCTCACAAAAACAGAACAATGCCTAAGCCATAGGAAGCCATTTCCCCATTAGCATTAATGATACCATTTTAACTGCGGTTTGGGCCGCGGCCAGTCACCATTTAGCACACAGCTGAATATTATGCGTCAATAGCATTCAGCCAGGGTCTGACAATGGATCTAATTTTATTTTTTGCTTTTGGATAGGGGTCGTCATTATGAACTGCTTCACCCGGATCACACACAAACACTCCATTCTCCACACCGACACCTCCACAAGATCATTCACACTCTGTTGACATTTTGGGCCTATTGTGAGAGATCATGCCATGCAAACTGTCATTTTGCTCAAAAGAGTATATATCTCTCTTTCAAGCAGATGTAATATCCTCATTCAATTGTTCTAATCTTTAGATAATCCTCTGCAGCTGCCTGTGTTATTGCACCGGCTAGCATACAAAAGCTCAGCACTTATGATAAATGCTTGACTGAAGGTTACTATTAAATATTTGTGCAATTTTGAGAAATCCACTAATCCTATAGAAATACCAGTATATTGTAGACAACAATGAAAAGGTGCAACAGGGCAGAGGTTGTTATGAAACCCTTGGTTTGAATTCATGTTTCATCTGCTTTTTTTATCAATTCTATTTATTTTGCTTTTTTGTTAACTTCAGACATCAAACCTGCCCTGGCTGGTGGATTGCTAAGAGGAATTGTTTTAATGAAATTATTGCTTTAAAGGTGAGCACCACAGCTTGTGTCCAGTTGCGTCTTATCAAAAGCGGCCATCAGCTCTAAACCCCAAGGTGATTAGGCAAAAACGACTCTTTCACTCCAAACAGGCTAGTATCTAAATCACAGTCATAAATCATAAAGCTAGGCCAGGGACAAGTGCAGACTAGTAAGTTGGCTATTTGCAGAGGGAGGAGGACAGTGTAACTATATAGTTCTACACACGTTGAATTGGACAGATACATACATGAGAATGACCCTAAATTAGTTTACTACAAAGTTTTAACAACAACAACAAGCAAACAAATGATACTGAAGGTTTTTAACAAAGTTTTACTACAGACTTATCTTATTTTACTTTTAAGAAATAGTAACATTTTACTGCAATAATTTAAGCTTTCTGGAAAAGCAAAAAGCAAAGAAAATATTGGCAAATTTCTGGCAAATAATCATTTGAATATTTGGATCCTGAACTTCAGAATTTTCCAAAAATTGAGTCTCTTTTAAAGAAACAAAGGTTAAGTAGCTTAAAGTTAAGGAGCCTTAAATGGGTGGTATTGTGAACACTTGAGAGGGTCCCTGGTTGAGAATTGTATTTACAGAAACACTGATAAGGTGGTAACTCATTAGTTTGTACTTTGAGCAAAGTACCGCTGAAATCAATACAGAACTATCGTTTAATGGTTATTAATGGGTTATTGGAGGAGCAGGAGTGAAGTGACCGCCACCAACTTCAACAAACCGCTCAACACATTACCACAGACTTGTGATGTGGTTATCTATAGTGTGTGCAAAAATTGAGCAAGCCTCACTGTGGGGAGGGGGGGTGGCGGGGTGTTCTCTGTGTAGGGTGTAATGTACACTTGTCACTCTTGAACTATAGTTTTTTGATAAGATTGTGGAACATGACCAAAGTAAGGAATGTCCTGCTTTGTACATACCAAACTTCAAAATCAGTCTGCTGAGGCATTGTTTAGCTGAATTTGTGAGCGATGGAGTACCGGAGGTTTATATTGGTTGTTCATGTTTGCAGAAACTGTAACTGTAAGAATAATGTAACAGCAGTGGTAGTGTTCTTGTACTCTCAGCTTGTACCCTCTGCACTGTTCCTTGAGGAACACTGTCCCTGTTCCTTATAAGGTGCCTTTAGGAAGCTTTTCTTCTAAAAACCTTTTCATGAAGGTTCCTCAAAGCACCCTTAAGAGGTTCCTCCACAGAACTCAGTTTGTGGTACTGTACTCATTGCTGAGACATATGTGCAAATGCACACACACAGCTTGTCTGGTCTCTGTAGAGTATTGCCAATAGAATAGGACTCCCTGGAGTAGATAAACATGAACCTATAGGCACCATGCCTAATGCCAGCGTGGGCTAGAGGGGTATAAAGCTCCACAGCTCAGTGCTGGGGGGTTTTATACCCTTCTAGCCCACTCCAGAATGATGGCGCTCCTGGGAAGAGTTGTGGTGTTGGGGATGGGTTGGGGTGATGATCATCCAACATGCAACCTCAATAACCCTCTTGTCTCTGAACGCCTTCTTCCCTGGACAGTAGAGACAGTTACTCCAACAAAAGACAAACAATGAATAAGCAGGTGTCCCAATACTTTTGAGCATGAAGTGTATCTTACTGAATAGGCTTACAGTCATTTGCTTTCAAATGGTTGATGGTTGTAGACTGAACTAGTCAATGACTGTAAAATGAACTAGAATTAATTTTTTAGTTCTTTAATTTTATTAGTTTCTTTTTTGTCATATTCTGAAATATCTTGGTCTTGGTCTTGCCTTGGACTCGACAGGTCTTTATTAAATTTATCCAGAACTTTACTCAGTCCCATCTGGATTTTTTCGTAGCTTCACTTCTTAGCTTACCTTCAGGCATTGTTCAGCCAAATATGCTAACCTAAGCAATTTGTAACTTTGCAAATGCAGATAATTCTCAAATTCAAAAGAAGGCTTTACTTCCCTGTTGGGCTGGAACCAGGGTCATTACAACATAATTCAACACATTGGTCTTTTAATGGAAGTGAACTAGGGCAAGATTTAGGCTGCATTTTACCCATATACCCCTCCAATACATTAGCAGCCTAAAAGTAATCTCCGGGAATGTTTTTACACTGATCCATTAATTACTCATGGATTAAGTAATCAAAAGTAAAAAACTGAACTTTCTCTTTAAGTCCATCTAACGCACACATTAAGCCTCCCATTGTCACAGTCATGGAGCAAGCTTGCAGGACTAGCTCATTGTGACCTGTCAGCCATTTTGTTTTCCTAACACTCTGGTGTGAAAGGGTGAAGAGGCTGAATCACGGAGTCCTGCTCTGAATGAATCACAAATGATTCACCCTGAATATAACACGTACACGTGTAGCCTCCCAAAGTCCTAACTGCCTTTGGGGGGCTTTAGGTACGTTGTCAGCCCTGCCAAACAAGTGCCATCCTATTCCAATGGAATATGTTGCCAGCTAATGTCATATTAGTAGATGCCAGTTATTTCATATTAACCAATTCAAGGGATAGGCCTAGTAGTGGATTTCAGGACATTTACTTCTCATTTTCACTGTAGAATTGTCATACAGTGTGCCATTTACAGGTGTGAATCCAATTCAGCACAAACTTATCAATACCACAAATATATTAGTGATAATTAGTAGATAATTAGAGATCATGTATTTGACATTTTTGGTGGAAAACAACTTTTTAAATGTTAGAAATGTGTCAGGGTGTTTCAGAAGTTGGAAAACTGTTATCATGCTGAAGCAACAAGATCACAATTCATATATGTACCACTAAAGTGCACCCCAAGCAATTTGTAACATTTGCACAAGCTCTTATCTGACATTTAATGCATATTTTACCATTCAGAACGACCTCCAATCCAGTGGTGGTGCTGTTTTGCTAAATACACACAACCTAGTCTTCTTGTATTCGAAGATGTGAGTGATTTTCTCCGTTATGGAGTTACAAAAGGAATGAATGGATGAAAACTCCTGAAAATACAGGTAAATTTAGGGTAGGGGTTATGTTAAGTTTAGGTTTTGGATAAGGTTAAGGTTAGGTTAAATTTAGCCTACATTACAGATAACAGGTCAGAATTGTGTTGAGGTGAAGTAGGCTACGTTTAGTTTGAGGTGTAGTAGGTAAGGTTTAGGTTTAGGTTGTGGTGTAGTAGGTTATATTACGTTTAAGGTGTAGCAGGTAAAGGTAGTTTAGGTTTGGGTTGAGGTGTAGGTTCATGCACTGAAATCTAATGGGAAGGCAAAACAGGTGTAGATGCAGTGAAAATCAGGCTTGGGATTTCACAGGGACAATCAGTAGACACATACAACATACACAGTAGTTGGACACTTTAAGGTGGAATTTGTAGAGAATGAGTGTCAGTGATGTTCATCATTAAAGGGTTATTTATAATAAATGGAGCTTTGGGACTCTTCTTTAAAGCAGCATTATGTCAGAATATTGACATAGAGCCATTTCTTGCTCCTGGGCTCCATGTGCGAAGTATGTTTTGCGCTGGGAGCCATTAATAAAGGACACGCTTTACACATGCATTTCTGGACAAGCTGAGAGATACAGAACCGCCACTGGAAGTGACTGGCTTTACCTGCAGTTACATAGTGCAGTAAGCAGTGTGCCAAGCCCAAAGTAACAACAACAGAAAGGCTATTCTCCCTTTTACAGGTCAGTAGAACATCACAATAAATGAAAAAATGCTACATAACACTCCTTTAAAGCCATTGAAAGGTTGTAAAAAGTCATTCTTCTATGGTATTGCTCCAAAACCTTTTGAGCATGTTTATTTTTTAAGAGTAAAAGAGGAGTCCGAAAGCTGATCTCAGATCATCATTAATACATTTTCTCCTACATACATTTAGCTTCCTCTCCAACTCCCCCTACAGAAGCAAATGCAGCTGATGTTTAAGAGGGGAAAGTCCCTGTTTGAAATTTGTCCATTAAGGCACTAAGGCCGTGATTGGAACCATAAGCTCGGGCCATGGAGTGTTCACTCACGACCTGTTGTGTTTCCACAGCGTGCGGAGAGCAGCTCCCTCCTCCACAAACGGCCCATGTTGTGCTAGTACGTGGGTGGTCTGTAAAGCTACCCTGGAAAAATCGCACTGAAAGCAGCATGGAGTATCGGCCCAGGGCCAGAAGCCCAGATGTGACAGTAATTGTTATTAATCTGCTCCATAAGCCAGTAGCTCCTTCACTAAATTACTCAGAGAGGATACAAGGCCAAACCTGAAGCAGACAACACCTTAACGGCACCTTAAACACGTTTAGAGAGAAGGAATGAGTAGAGTAACTTAATCGTGTAACCCAGTGGCTTCCTTGCTAAAAGTGACTGGTAGGGAATGAGGTGTAGTACTGTATATGAGGTCAGTAAGAAGAAGTGGCTATTGCTGCCAGTGATAACAGAAGAACAGTGTAATTGGATGTTAAGTATTTCTGGGGAAGTGTCGACCTGAAGCTGTTACAGAATACAAATTGAGGATAAATGTAGCTCATTAATTAATTATATAATTGAATAATATTTTTATATAGTCTGACACCTTCTCTTCTTTTCCGATACAAATGCCAAAAATGAAATTGGAAGTATTGACTGGTACAGATCCAATATTTCTTTTTAACATATTGAAAGTTTTCAAATTAGAAGTTTTAACTTCACTTAGAATGAAAATCTAAGCATAGTACTCAAACTACTGAAAACATCTATAAAATAAAGATGCAAAAAGGATTTCCTTGTGCCGTGCTATATATGAACTTTTTTTGGTTTCATAAAGAATCATTTTTGTAAAAGAAAATGATTCTACACTGAAAAAAAAGAAGCGAAAGTCTCTTGAATGTGGTAGAATCTGTCCAATGTTTCTCATTATAAGATATTTGTAGTGATAATATAGGTGAATTTCCAATTTACTTAAATTTATTAAAAATATATATTACTTTAAAATAAATGTAAAGTATTTTTAAGTGATTTGATCTATTAAAAGTGTCTTCTTCTCTTGCAGATACATTTGTTTAATTAAAAAAATATAACATATAACATATAATTTAGCTTTTGTTAAAAAATAATGCTTGAAACAAGCACAGTTATCTTATCTGGAATAAACACGACATGTTCAGCAGATACAATCACTTGAAACAAAGTAAAACTAAATTGGTAAATAGTGCAGTAATTTTAGAATATTCTAGAATATTCAATGTAAAGGCAAGAAATATTAAACATTCGATTAAGGTTTCATTTGCTTATATTGACCTGATACCAACACCCTGTATCACCTCTAGTGATTATATCTGAAAAGTTAATGAGTTAATGAGCACAAACTAAGTTTGGGTCAGACTTTCTTCTCACTTTCCACAGTCTTCACACTCCTTTCTCCAGTGAGCAAAGCCAAACTTCAAGTAGACAGGTAAGCAGGCAACCCTGGAGCGTGAGTGTCTTGCTATCTAATGCAAAACGGAGAGTAGAATTGGACTTTTACAGGAACAGAGCAGTCTGGCTAACAAACAAGGAACCTCAGAGAGGAAAAGCTAATAGATCCATGCAGTTGCTACAGAACTGTTTGTTCAGTCAATTAAAAAAGGCTGGTGTTCCTGTTTTGGGTTTGTATGATTCCTGAGCAGAAAGAGGTAGGTAAAGGAGGAAGTGTGGTAATTGTGGGTTAATGCTAGAGGGAGAAGCTGTACACTCACCCGTTGGCACTTTCTCTCCAGAGGCTTCCAGACTGGTGTTGGTTGGTCAGCTTTGGTGACCACAGAATGAAAAAACCTTTTATGATTCAGCGTTTTTTCTGAGCATGTTAATACAGTCATTGAGAGTGGTTTAATGTGAAATACTCTCTCTCTCTCTCTTTAGAGAAACTTACAGGATGTTTGGTGAATGGCACCAGATGTCTGAAAGATTAAATGACTATGAATATTATGCCTCATGTCTGATAGTTTTGAAAGAAGGTTTTGACAAAAAATAAAAGTATTAATAAATTAATGAATAAATAAATAAATAAATAAATCGTTCATGGTGGACGGGTACACGTGTTATGTTGTAAGGCAAACTATTCCACAATGAAAATGTATTTTTTGGTATTTCTTGCTATTTTACATTTACAGCATTTAGAAGACATTCCTTTCCAGAGTAACTTCCAATCATGCTTCACTGTTTACTCAGAAAATATAGATTGAAGAGGCCAGTATCTAAAAGATACCTCAAGCTTAGATGCTGTCAAATACAAAAGTCAGTATGGAGACCTAGATACACAAAACAAACACAGACATGAGTACAATCATAGCCTTAATAAGCACAAAATTAATCAGTGCTGATTAAATACTCTTGGAGGAAATAGGGCTTTAGACGACGTTAGAAGACTGGAAGCGACTCAGCTGTCATTTAGGGGGATTTAATGTAAAATGGTTAATTGTAGAAAAATATAGTGACATACAATTATTATCATTCCACATAAGATCTCGGAAGACGTGTGGGTACCTAGGTTGTTTTGAAAAGTAATTAAAATGCCTAAATTAGTAGATGTTGTGACCCCTGGCTGCTATCAGCACCCAATGGAAAATAAAACTGTCCTGGAGGAACGTAAATTCGCTCCACTGTGTACTCATACTCAGAAGGAATGACAATAAAAGCCTCTCGACTTGACTTGACTTGAAATGAGCTATGAACCATTTTACATCAGATCACTCTGAATGACCTTGTTAACATATTAACCAATAAATTCTGCAGAGATTTTAAATCGGTAAAATACCCCTTTAATTCTTCAGTAAAGTAGCACATCAAGTCTCAAGTTCAAGATCAGAAGTTCCCAAAAATGTTCCCAAAAAGTTATTTGAGAAATTTCAGTTTGTTGAAAAATAACAAAACTTGCTAGCTAGGGCGAGCACATCTAACACTAACAGTAATGTTAATATGCTGTTTATGTCTTTGTTATTAAATCATTTAACTGAGAAAACGGGGCAACTGGTCATTCAGAAAGACTATAGAGATGACTGGATAAGAGCAAGGCCTGTATGGCTCACTGTAAATTAAATGTGTGTAAGGTAAGTTTGCTCTTTACACTCTTTATTTTCCCGTTCTACAGTTCACAAGCCATTCCATAACACACAAATTCCTCAAACAAATAAACTCCTTCCCCTCACACAACGCTCCGGGACGGGCTTTTGTTCTGCCGCGGCAAAGCGGTGCTCCTCTGTATTGATCCGACTGGGCCAGGTTATGAGAAAGTGCAACAAGTCTCGTTCTAAATCCAGGGGAGTGGGGAGAAGAGGTAGGGGCCCTCAACATTAGAGCAATAATGTTCTCCCTGGGGGTCTAAAACCCCCGTGTACAGAAAGGGGGAGGAAGAAGAAGGGAATAAAAAGAAGAGGGAGGGAAGAGAGCAGAAGACCTGTAGGAGGAATGCCCAGGAGGAACCTTGGAAGAACCTCCTGATAGGTTCCGATGGAGCCTCCATTGTTTGCCTGCCTTTGACATCTGAAGTCTATTAGGGACAGGGGCTGAGGTTAGTCCTGAGAATCAAACCAAGAACATATGTAGCAGAGAGGGAGAAATTCCCCGCTTCTTTCAGAGCGATGAAAGCATTTATTTTCCTTCATGGCGTTTCCTGATCTCATATCAAAAGGAGTATTGTTTCTCTGCTCACAGGGGTCCCCAACGTTTTGGCAGCTTGTAATTCAGTTGCACCCTGAGAGAGAGAGAGAGTGAGCGCACCGAAGCCTCATAAAGCGAATAGTGCAATCAGCAAACAAGGTCCATCCACACGAGACAGATGAAAACAAGCCCCTCGGTGGAACTAGATGGAACATGGTGGGAAAATTAGCATTCCGACAGTGGAACATAACGACAAGGTCCAGTTCGGGATAAATGAGGCTGATGGAAGAACAGCTTTGAACAGCTTTGGGATGAGAGCGAATTAAGCTATAATCCACGAGGGGTCTGCAGTACTGTGATTTTACCACCATTAAGAGGCGTTGTTAGGCCTGATGTGGATCACGCCTTTAACGGTGGTCTCGAGTGACATTACTTTTATAAAACAGCAACCAATTACAAGATGTCAGCGCAATGAATCGGATTACCATGATTTATCGCTTACTTTAAGCTTAGATGCGACCAAATACACTGCAAATACGAAAGTCAGTATGGATACGTAGATACACAATCATCACACACTACAACATACAATCATCATACACTACACTCTGTCTAAATGCAAAATCAAGTAAGACATGAGTACAATTATAGCCTTGATAAGCGCAAGATTAATAAGTGTTGATTTAAGGACTCTGGAAAAGAGGGGTCTTCAGTTGGCGTTTGATGATAGCCCAGGGGAAGACACCCAGGGGAAGTTTGTTCCACCATTTAGCTTGGCTTCCATGCATCTTGAAGGACGGTTAAGTGCAATTTCAAGAATGTATGTACGTATTACATGTTTAAAGAGGAGTTTAATAAAACAACAGAGATAGACCTTATTTAAACATTCAAGCTAAAACAGGAAGTACATTATCATTCCCATAGTGTCCTGATTTGTAGTATTTTTGTGTTTACAGGCTAGAGTACTGTGTCAAGTCAAGTCAGATTTATTTGTATAGCACTTTTTCCAACTGTTGTCGTCACAAAGCAGCTTTACATAATTATTAATTAGTAAAAGAAAGAGACAAAAAAAAAATAACGTAAGAAGACATGAAAGACTCCCAGTGGGCAAGCCAACGGCGACAGTGGCAAGGAAAAACTCCCTCAGAGCTGGAGAAGGAAACCTTGGGAGGAACCAAGACTCACGAGGGGAACCTGACCCATCCTCCTCTGATTATAACTATTTAAACATTATTGATAAAAATTACCAAACCAGATACAACAGATAGTTAATAGTGGTGATATTAATAGAGGCAGATAGTTACGAGTCCATTTAGGTTTTAACATGGTCATTAAACAGGTATCAGTGTCTGTGTGAACCAAATAAAGATCTGCATTATGACTTTTGAGCAGGTCGAGAGATGTTGCATGTGTTGCATGTAGTGACAGAGATGAAATTGGTGATAGTCTAAGTCCAGTGTTTGTTAGCAATGGTAGCCTAGCATCCACCATCGTAAACTAAAGAAGCACACATCAGTTAGCAAACATGTCCTGGGTGATCAAGTGTGTCTGTGGGCAGGGATGAACATGTCAGTGTAGATTTTTGGCTGAACTTTGCCTTTAAGCAGTTAAAACTGTGAGTAATGAAGACGTTATGGTTGCTATTACAAATCAAATGTGTGAAATGATCAAGTTTAGAATCATTATTCTGGATTTATTCCCACTTCAGAGCGAATCAGATTTGTTGATTAATACCTTTCCACAGGCCCATGAGCAGCTGCTATTCATGTTGTTTAAACTATTTATCTATTTCTACAGGCCTATTAGAATAGCAGTCACTGTGAAACTACAACAGTAAAAATACAGCTAACGAAATGTCTGTTAAAGGAATTCCCCCATTTTTGTCAAAGAAATTGTGCATAATTAAATGTTTAAGATGTAAAAAGTGGTTTGAAATTATTAAATCAAAAGAAACTCACCTTGTATAATGTGATTACTAGATAAAAGAGTTATGAACACATTGTTTTACTTTCATTTCAAAACACATTGGGTGCCCTAAAATAGAAAACTCAATTTACCTTAGCATAGTTGAATAATAAGAGCTTGGTCGTTAGACAGGTGCCCAGACCAGTGCTAGGCTAAAAGCTAAACCAGCAAACTGGCTACAATCTCTTTAGGACCTAGAGGGAATCCAGAGGAGAAGACAGCAATACTATCCGTTAAGATTCAGCAAAAATGACAAGAGTAACTTTGTTACAAGTTTGCTGCTAAACTAGGCTAGGCTAGGCTAGACAGGCTTTTCTATGCTGTGCCGTAAACCATTTAATAAAAGCAAAGCTAATCTTTCTTATTCACAAGCCCACCAAACAGCAAAATGTATCTTGAGGCAACATAACAGGGTTGTAAATAGGCTTGTGAAGCCAGATCGAAGCATTTTTGACTCCTTTTAAAGCCACATACTTACTATTTATACGTCAAAGAACACTGTGGCACCTTTAACATATTTATAGTGGAGAGGAACATGTTGGAAGGTAAAACAGCACCTCGGAATGTCGTTTCATCTATTTTACCACTGTAAAGACTGCAAATAAAAGGACAGGAAATCAAATGTGGCTCAGCCAATCAGCTTTTAGAACCAAAGCACCCTTCTCTTTTATAAAACATAAATGTACTAAGCCTAAGTGGTCAAAGCTCCGCAAATAGAATCTCTGTTCTGGCAGTCAGATTTGCGCTGAGCATAACTGATAAAGTCAACATTGCTTTTGAAATGCATTAATGCCAAGCTTGGAGAGGCCTGTGTGCACGAGTACTGTAAACAAATAAACTCTATTCAGATCAGATCAGACGCAGCCAGACGCTATTCATGTCTTTGTGGAAGTGCTGCTAATGTCTAGTCCACACATTAACCATTGAGTCATTTTGTGTTATTGGTTTTCATGCGCTGGTGTTGTCTGAAGCACAATCTTTAAATAGATTATATGGAAATTGGCAGCTTCTGCTGAAGTACTTCTTCACCATGTCAGGTCACTTTGTAACAGTTTAATTTAACGCTCTGGAACAGATGCACACCAGCCCAGAGTCACCATATCCAATGCCTGGTGTCAGCAATATGTAGAGGAATAAGATGGCTTTGCAGTGCGCTTTAGCACTGAGCTGTGGAGCAGTGGAACAGCGTTCACTGGAATTACGGAGCTCCAACCAGCTCCTGGCACATTTGGGATGAGTTGGAGTGGCATCTGTGATCCAGAACTGATCATCCAAGATCAGTACCTGACCTCACCAATGCTCTTGTGGTTGACCCTCTCAGTAATGTTCTAAAGTATTGGGTACAGCCTTCTGACTAAAGAAGAGTAGAGAACCTTGCAGAGAAGTAAACAACCTCTATTGAGAAAGAATGTTGAGTGAGCAGGTGTCTACAGACTTTTGAGTTTCCTCAAAGCTCCAGACAATCATGATGGCAGTTTGATTTGGGTAGTGTGAAGAACTGGGCACTTAGAAGAACATCTACAGCCACGTCAACATTCTCCAGTCTATGTTTGTGGACTGGAGCAGTGGGGCAGTTTTGCTGTTCATGTCTTCAGAACAAAATTTGAAGAAGGGTTTAAACAAGGGTTAACTGGTAACATGAAGGCAACGCTTTGAATGAGAATGCCACCCTACAGGTTGTTCCAGCGTATAAATGCCATTATTTAAATAACTTTTCCTTTGCAAACTGAGCATTCACTTTCATTGTGGCGAATCACGTTTGACTGTGGGTGTGACATTAAGAGATATTCCAGTTTCTTTGTTCGTGGGAACGGTCTGACTTTTGATTTGTGACAGCCGTCCGATAGCCATCAGATAAGTGTGGACTGCATGGAGAGCCAGAGTTACACGATTCATGAAGCACAACGATTTATGCCAAACCTTTTTGATGTTCAAAAGCAGAAAGCAGTTTTTCTGTCCTCGGGCCTAAGCAACAGGCAGAGCAACAAACGCTGTTGCTCAGTAATGAGCAGGACTGCTGGGGAGGCGTTTAGTGAGGTTGTGAGCTGACATCGGACTCATACACAGAATGAAAGTATCTAGGCAGCAGTTTAGCTACTTTAAGCAACTGGAGCAACTGCACATGGTCACCGTGTCCAGTGTTACGCATCAGCTGGAGGGGCCCCAGCACTGAGCTGTGGAGCTGTTCTGTGGAGTGATGAAGCACCACTAAATGCCACCACTGTGGTTTGCATACAATTAAATTCTCACAGTGATGTTGCAACATCTAGTGTAAAGCCTAATCAGTACACACACATCCATTAGCCATAACATTAATACCACCTGTTCTTGTTTCTGCACTCATTGCCCATTATATCAGCTCCACTTGCCATGTAGTTCTATTATTACAGACTCTAGACCATCTGTTTCTCTGGTGTTTAAGAACTCCAGCAGCACTGCTGTATCTGATCCACTAGTACCAGTGCAACAAACACTAACACACCACCTCCATCTTAGCATCACTGCAGTACTGAGAATTGCTCACCACCCAAATACTGCATGCTCTGTGGTGGTTCTGTGGGGTATTATTGAGGAGCAGGGTGAAAATAGGCTAACATGAGAAAGTACACAGGGAAACAGAAGGTTTAGAATTATAGAACTGCAAAGTGCTCCTATAGTGCTCTTATATAATGTCAGTGGAGATGGTGTTAATGATATGGATGATTGGTGTAGAGTTTAAAACTTGAGAAACGCCTCCCCTTACATACCATATTCAACCGTTTTAACAGACAGAATGCAGCCTTGCGCTGTTCCTGTCTAGGCGTGGTTCCGCCATTGTGTGGATGAGCTTAAGGGCAGTGAGGAGACAACAAAAAAAAAGGCAACTGAGAAGAAAAGTGGCTGGAAAAAAATGTCAAAGTCAATTTTATTAGGTTTTCATTCAGTTGGCAAAAAACAACTTTTGTCACGAAAACAACCGATTTAGAAATATCATTCGGGAATCTACAAAATAAGTACAAAATAAAAATATTTGAAACAACAAAAATATAGACACGCTGCAAAGATGCAGAGTAATATGTTGGTGCCCCTCCATTTCATAAAAAAAGCAACAAAAATAAATCAAATAATATTTACAATAACTGGTATTTACATTAAGGCAGTTCAGTTATACAGTAAAAGTCCCATTTGTCAAATTTCACTTCATGAAGCTTTTTTTTTTTTTTTTTGCAATAAATAAGTTAATTTTACAGGAAGAACCAGATGATACTTTAGCTCAATTTTAAAGACTGTGATTGGTCAAATTACAGTAATAGCGAACCAATCAGTACCTGTTGCTTAAGAGTAAACATTGTAGGGCTGTTTTTAGTTAGTTTATTTTTATTTTTTTGTATTTTAGTTCAGTTTGTTCTTCTTTTTCCGACTAAAGACGTCTTTAGTGCATCTTTAGTACGTAGCACTGTTAATAGGAAGAAAACCCCAGAAGGCACTTAAAGATGAAATGTGTTCCAACGGTGTTGTAAAAACCAGTTTGCGAAGTCTTATACATTCAAACTAATGCTTCAGTGACAAAGTGGCTGCCATGCTTGAGTGTTTGTGTGTGTGTGTTTGTGTGTGTTTGTGTGTCTAAATATAAAGAGGTCTGTACAAATCATACAGCTGTCTGCATCCCTTTAATATTGCCCTCATTCCTTTTATATGCGGCCGTTCAATAATTCAGGACATAATTGCAGTTCAGTAGCAGTACATTATCCTCCCCCTTTTTCCAAAGCTATAAATACGTCAGCTTTGAGCAGTCGGGAGAGAGAGAGTGTCTCACACAAATGGAGGGGTTGGATTTTATACGCAGGTCCAGTTTGAACAGTACTTGATCCAGTGATGTTCTTAAATCATTTCCAGTCTAAAGTGAGGTTCAACATAAAGCGAGCTGTGGTTTATAGTGCTTTACAGATATCAAAGATTTAAAGAAAGACGGTCTTGGTTGATTTCCAGTTCTAGATGTTAAAAAAACAAACATCATAGCTTTTGCACACATTTCTCATAGAACTGTGAGCAAGACAATAGCTAGTGTTGGTGTGTAACAGGTAATTCAGAAAAATTTGAAAACTTTACCTACGTAGAAAGGTTAGAAGGTGCAAGGGGATGATTTTTCTATCTTAATTTTCTATCTGCACATTTCAGAGCACAATTTCTATTTATTTCCTAAATTTAAGGTGCCTTTACTTTTGCACACACCACATGTGTGTTGTGTGTGTGTTGTATTAAGCCAAAAATCAACAGCAATTGTAATTGTGCTTTAGAATGTACAGAGGTGTGTTGTCTATAGAGAATATGAACCTTATTGCATTTGGTATAAATATGTAATTTAAGCAGGGGTGCCCAAACTTTTGCATAAGACTGTGTGCCCATATTTGAATTGTTAAAATTTCAAAGTTTTCCTAAATACATTTTGTTTGAGCTAAAAATGTTTTGCTTTATTTATTTTTTTTAATACTATTAAATATAGTATTCTGGTCACGTGGTCTTCATGATTGTAACAAAGCAATATAAAATTTGTATTTGATTGTGAATAAAAGTATGGAAATGACACATAATAAGAACATTTCAAATGATGAACTGGGAAAAATGTTATTGTAAACGTAAGTCCATACTGCATTTGAACCAGTAAAGTTGGTAAAATTGTAGCATAGACTTTTTATCTAGTTAAACAGGTTTAAGCTGAATATAGTTCTGGACAAATATTCCTGCAGATATAATAATAAAATAATGATAATATAAACATAACTATATATAAACATAAATAATGATAATAATAATAATAATAATAATAATAATACTAATAATAAGAATTTACATAGCGCCTTTCACAAACCCCCCAAAAAACAGATCACATAATGTATTCAATTTGAAGCTTATAATTAACTCTTAGCAAGAGCTAGCCTGCCAGAGTACAGCTTAAACATGGTGAATTACTTTTAACACAGTGCCACAATGGAAAGCTTTCCAATGGAAAAACGGGAGCCCATCTCATATCACCAGATATAAACTCAGAATCTAATCTGTGGAAGGTTTTATCCTCCAGATCCATCAGAAATGTACTATAGAATAATATAATTCAATTTTATCATTCTAATATGTGCACTTCTACTTTAAGTCAATGTGTCCTTTACACAATCACCATTTAACAATTTTACTAATCATATTAATATTTTACTAATTATATTTATTTTCATTTATATTTTGATTTATTTAGATTGGAAAGCTCAGTTGAAAAACATCGAACTGTACTGAATGAACTGTGTTGGCATGACATGTGGCAGACTTTTTAGCAACTGTCAACTCTGACCACAGGGTACTGTTTATAAACATGTTCATAAACAGTAGGTGCTGGAAACAAGGTCTACATTTCCATTGATAGCAGAGCATTTAGGTGGCTTGTGTAAAAACATTAAAATATAAAATTTGTACTTTGAATACTTATTAATAAATATTATTAATCTAAAAATGAAACGGGTCAGGTTGTGCCTTGCCTACTGTTCTATGTTTATCGAAGGTATAACCATACCAAATTTCAGCACTTTACACTAATGAGAACAGGTTCTGTGGCATTTTCAGAGTAAATTTAGTAGCACATGTGTTAATATAGGATTAAAATATCAGGCTAAATTGGTCAGTTATTTGTTGAGTAGGCTAACTGGATGACATTTGTCACTGCAGCTGTTTCCAATATGCCCTCTCAATAGGCTAGAGAGACCACCTAGTCAAAATGTGTCTAAGTATATAAGATATGCATTATATATATAGTAGTATATAATATATTATATAAATGTATATACATCAAAGAGGGGATTTAAATCATTTGTATGTAGGGACCTTCATCCCGCTGCACCTTTAACCATCTTAAAACTTTTTTTTTCTTTTTTTTGCGCAAGAGTGGTTGCATAGCAGGACAGTTCTATAGAGGACAGGTCAGGTTGGACCAAAGTGAAGTAAGGAGCTTAAGCTTGTTCACACAGTGTGGACAAGTCAAAGGGAAATTCACCTTAAGTACTTAAGAAGGGTCGTCTAAATTGGCTACAAATGTGTGTGTGTGTGCATGTGTGTTGTTCTAGTGTCTCTTCAAGTGCATGATTAGCTTTGTATATGTGTGTGTATGCCTGTACAAAATGTGTGAATGAAGGCCTATGTGTCTGGTTTGATTGTCAGTGTGTGTATACAGTATTTTTTATATATAAAAGTGTGTGTGTGTGTTTGTTTGTGTGTGTGTGTGTGTGTGTGTGTGTGTGTGTGTGTGTGTGTGTGTGTGTGTGTGTGTGTGTGATTAGTTCTGATGTCTCTTCATGTGCAGCGCGAGGTGGTCGGAGCGTGAGAAGCTGCGGCTGCACACGGCGCACTGGAAAGGCTTTGCGCCTGTGTGTTTCCGGAAGTGGCGCGTGAGCTCGTCGGAGCGGGCGAAGCGCCAGTCACAGCCCTCCCACGTGCACCTGTACGGCTTCTCGCCTAGAACAAACACACACAAACAACAAACTCACTCGCAATCATGAGCTAAAACAGAGTGGCTTTTTTCATGAAGTAAATGAACCCTTCCAACCTTTAGAGACTCTGTATGTAAAGCATTACTGTCATAATTTACATCTGTTTCATAGGCCCTAAAATAGAACCCTGTGGGACTTTGATAAGCTAAACGGCTATACAATAGTTTATCGCTTTAGGATTAACAACTAAATCATTAAGCAAGGGAAATTCTGAAAATACGAATTTGAAGAGGTATACAAACACTATTAAAAGGGCTTGATTATGGAAATTTCTCATTTTCAAAATAAGAGTTACTTTTTTAAAGTATGTAAAATTCTCCCCATAGTCAGCACAGTGAAAACACATCTGGAAACTAAGCTACAAAAACTAAAAAAAAAAATGTTTTTTGTGATGTTACAATTGATAAAATTTCTGCCTGTTAAGCCAGGAAGGAACAATCCAACCTTCTTTTTGAATGAAGCTCAATACAGGATGGCTAATCATAACAGAGATCTACCTATATCAGTTTTACAGGTACACTAACAGTACAATTTGCCTGTTTAATGTTGGAGGATGTAGACAGGCTGGAAAAGTAAGTCTTACAAAATAGATTATGAAAATTAAATTGCATTAAAAAAGTAAGTGGACACTATGTAAGATATGGGCCATTTAAAGTTTAGCAACGTCACAACACAAACCAATTAGTCTACATACTGTATATTCAGCTTACAGCAGCTTACACTTAGTATTTCTGCCTTTTTGAATTAGGGGACAATCAAAACCAGGGTTATTTACATACATCAGTCCTAAGGGTGCAGTAACAAAGACTTCCTGTACACAGGGGGGACCTCTGCAGGGGGGGATGACAATATAAGAATTACGAAAAGTATAGTAACCATGCGTCTGAACTCATCTCCTCATTGGACGAGCTTCATGTTTACCTCAAGTTCTGGTTAACTAGCTGACTTATGCAGTCACAACCTACCGACCCCATGCTTTATTTCCCTTTAGCGGTTCAAGCAGTTATTAAATACAATATGTAAAGAAGTTGGAACGTTGACTGAAGTTAAGCTGGTTTCCTCCTTTTGTTGGTTCCACCAGTAACCACAGCAAACACGCGAGCCTGCCTGGTTTAGTAGCTACAGCACATTACACCTACAGGCTAAAACACGGAAAATAACACTGCTCTGCCAGATAATGGTATTCAAAACAAAGCTCCGCGGCACGCTAATGCCGCCTGTCAAGATCAAATGAGAAGTCCGTCATAGGAAAGCAGTGCGACGGCGAACTGTGTTTGTCTTTCCCAAGCATTGGTTTCAAATGTTTTAGAGCCTGTTCAGCGAAAGCAGACAAAAGCGTCTTCTTTCTGGAAGGGAGCCCATCTGGTAATTCCCACAGTGCGTCGTTTTTTTAAAGCTGCACTCATTAAACATGCAGGTAAAACATGCCGTTCTGTTTGTGATGCTCTGAGGAACAAGCAGCTGCTACATAGCTACATGCTTTCAACGGCAGAACCAGGTTGGCTTGAAATTAGGGCTGAATGATATGTACATAAAAAAATTGGATGTTTGATGAAGTTGTTGGATATCATGATGAAGCTATTAGCTATGATCAGAACAGTGATCACAAGGGTTGTTCAGCAAGTACACACTTTTTTTGCTGTCTAATTCAACAGAAATGTGAACAAGAAGAGAGAACTCAAAGAACACAACAAAACTATCAATCTACAAAAGCTCCATTCAAGTCTGTTAGAAAAACAGTATGCTGTGAACAGATTTTGCGATGCAGGCCAATAAAAACAAGTGAATACACAGTCCTGTGCAGACGTTTCAGGCATCTAAGCACATTATTTAAACCCCTTTCTCTTAGCAGTAAGAGAGTTTGTACTGTAGAAACTCCAGGTCCCATGAGAACAGGTGCAGGTAAACATAATTACAGTAAAAAGGAACAAAGTTTCTCCTTCTAAAGGAAGTAGTGGAGATCTTGTGAGCTGCCCTGTTCTCTGATTTACCAAACCAGGTTGGAGGAGAACTCTAAATAATACTAGACTCCATGAGGAGAGCTTTAGAAATGTTTAAATGAACACAGTGAAGGAAAATCATGAGTTTTTGTAGTGTTTCGTCTAATATTGGTGTTATACTGAGGATATAAACTCTTACTGCCCAGATTTTCTGCAGCTTTTCTGATTCTCACAGGTGCCTAAAACATTTGCAAAGCACTGTATGTGTATTTAATTCTCTACTAACTCCCTACGGTGCTTCACAGTGAGAACAGTCGCCACATTTAAAGCATTTTTACAGGCCGGTAGTTAAAGATTTAAAGAGCATTTTTGGAGCTTTCAGGAGTTTTGTGATTGGCTGTTTAGCTTAAGAGTTCAATTACTCTGGTGTGTAGTTTAATCCTGCCATCGCAGCCCTTAACAACATGTTTACTACAGAAACATCAGTTGCTTTAGCATCAGCGTTAACAATAACAGTGCGATTTATCGCACAGCACTAAAATGAGATGTCAGGGTCAAGGGTCAAGCTGGAACCTCTTCTTAAAACCCACTTGCGCAGTTTTCACAATGATTTTCACTCTGAACATTTTCTTTTTTGGGATTTGTTCAGTTTACAAAAACAATGGGATCACATCATTAATCTGACCTAGACTTTTTATTAGGACTTTTCTCAAGAACAAATTCAGAAAAGTCTTAGAAAGATATCTGACAGAGGCATTTTGCTGGTGGGTGGGATGCCATGTTGTGGCTGTAGTTGTAGCACAGTGAGTATTACACTGCCCCTTCTGTGGCAGACTGGGGTTAGATTTCCCCAGCTGAGCAAAGCACACCAAGCTACACCAAAAAGAGTCCTTGGGTAATACTCCTAATGCTGTATTGTCCTACCTGTTGAACATGACTCAAACGTGAGTCGCACGGGATTAGAGCATCAGCTGAATGCCATAAATGTAACGTACTGTTTTAATTTGTTGATTAAAATGGGGTTTAAAGTGACTTTCAGACCCATTTTAGTAAAATATCACTAAGTCAGCCTAAACACCAGCCAGATCTGATGTAGTTATGATTCACTGCAACAGAAAACTAAGCAAAGCCTAAGTCTGGAGCTTGGGCGCAGGTGAGGGGAGCCCCAAATGGGGAATCTTGTAACGACTTGTTTTGGCCAGCCCGTCTGTGCACATGGCATGCCTGCCTCCCCCCCCATCCTTCTCTTCTCTCTTGAGACAGGTAGGATTGTAGTGAGGATCTGCGGTGATTATCGGCTCCATTGTGAAGGCTCTTTCAGGCAAGAGCGAAGACCCGGAGATTGAGAGAAAAAGAAAAAAGCCGTCCTCCCTGTTGTACCAGTTTGCAGAGCCTGGATAATAGCCTCTGGTGGGGTGGATATGTGGTCTCCCAGATGGTTCGAAATTAAAGGGAGGTAACAGGGATAATTTCATTCCTGTTAGACCTGAATGTTTATGTGTCTGCCGCTGCCATGACAGCATTAATGGCAAAACAAGCCTTTGGAGAAGCAAAAGTGAGAAAAAAGGAGAAGCTAGCAGGAAGGAAAGCTGGCCTGGATTATTCACCATGTCATCATTTATTTAGTTTGACAGGTATTTTGTGGCCTTAAGATGTAGAAGTTAACTGAAGCGCACTCCTAGAGCACAAGTTTGTGGATTCGGACTCAAGCGAACAGCCGTCTGGGTCAGGAGTGGGCGGCCTTATCTTATCATGGCAGTACTTGAGGGCCCCGGCAATTAGGTTTATGACTTGTTTGGTCACTTAAAAACATCTATACCCAGAGAAATATGAAGAGAATATGGGACGAGCGAGTGGCGATGGCCGTATTTGCTTTTCCTCCGTGTGCTCAAGGCCGTGCTGTGGAACGTGTCGATTGTCCCTTAATGCCATGGGGTTTTATGACAGTGGTTGCAACACCAGATGTTCATAGATGGGAACCTTTTACAGCCTATGAAGGGGGGCTTCAGGGGGCAGAGTTGTTTGGTTAATCTGTGCCGCAAATAAAGCGCCACTCATAAAAAAGCTGTTGAATCTTAGCCCATACCGCCGAGAGGTGCTGGTGGTAGTGGTGGTACGGGATAGCTTACAGGCAGCGCGCGAGAATGAATGTGAGGGCATGCCAAGCGCACGCCTTCCTGCCCAGCAACATGACCCGAAAGCCCCAAAATAAAGAGCTGCTGCTGGTGTGATGGAGCCCAAATAAAACTTTAATCGGAGGAGTTCTTACCAGTGTGCGTCCTCAGATGAGCTTTCAGATGCGATGACTTGGTGTAAACCTTCTTACAACCTGAAAGACAGACAGACAGGGGGTCTCTGTGTCATTCACAATGACGGAAAAAGACTGATGGGAGCGCTACAAATGAAGATAACAGTGAGCATTAGTCCAGCATTAGTCCAAACAGGAACCACAACAACAGTAAAAAGTGGATACACAAACTAAGTGGCAACATGTTCCTCGGTTTCTGTAATGTTTCCATTCCATTTGAGAGCCTAAAACCAATCTCATCTCGTTAGCTGTAAACCCCCCTTCCCTCGCTCCCGCCCCCCGCCCTTCTCCGCTCAGTAAAGCAGTGATGGGTTCTAAATGGCGTAGCGCGGCGTTTCAGACATGGAGCTGCTTATCGTAAATGCACTATTAATGGCGTTGTGAGGCTTGCCCGTTTTACAATTTGCTCGGGCCAATTCGACGCAACAGGATTCAATAACAATCAAGGGGTTGACGTCAACTCCCTCGCATTAATCCAGAGGCCTGGTTAAAAGGCTTTGGCTGTCTCTGAATTATTCAGCACTGGATCAGTCTTGGTGAGGAAGAGATGGAGAGTGCTAGTGATTTATAATGTGGACTTCAACATCAAACAGCTCCTAAACAAAACACTTAAGAGCGAGTGAAGGAAGTGCTGCAGAAACAGGGCTTTCTATTCTTGTTTATTGCTCGTGTTATTGAGGCCTGAACTCATTGGAGTGCTCGAGTGAAAGGTAAACTTTAGCACTCGGGATCAGTTTGGCCAGTTTATACGGGATAAAGTCTCACGGCCTGGATGCGAACGTCAATGCGGCGCTCAATAACAATAACAACGCCATGGCACACGGGCCTCATCTGTGATGTAACCTGAATATTAAGGGAGGTTCAGCAAAGGTCAGAAGGTCACTCAACCCTGTGTTATTACTGGAGTTGGTAGTTGCATACTGGTAACACATAACTGATACTACTTGAATACCTTTTTCCATACAGTACAAACTAAGGAGTGGCCAAAAACCTGCAGTACGCTGATATGTTTCCATGTTCAGTTTATTACAGCAGCGGTTCTCAAATTGGCCCTGGGGGACTTCCAGATGGTCCATTTTTTTGCTCAAACCCAACCCAACAAAAAACTGGACCATATGGGTTATCCCAGAGGACCGTTTTAAGAAAGAGTGTATTGCAGCACTTAACATTAAAGTGCTAAAAGTACAGTATTTAAAGCAAAAGCTGTGCTTTCTAATGCTCCAGCTACAAGCTAAGCTAATTTTATCTCCATGTTAACATTCAGACCACAAGCTAACCTGCTAGTCACAATATAGCAATATGCTGTGAAACAAGTCTATACAACACGATGCACTGTATTGTATTGTATAAATGTGGCCAATTTAACGTTATTTTATCATTATTGATGTAAAGTTTGTTACTGTGTGGAACATTATGATTTATTTATAGATATTGTCAGCACTGAGCACCTTAAACCCCTGTATGTAGGTCTACACTTCAGGTCTTCAACTGCAATTATGCCACAATTAACAAACCCTAAAATAGTGCTAGTCCTAATTGCATTGGGGCTAAAAACTCAGTAATAAACGTAGGGTTCAATGTGGTGTTAAGGAACACTGACCCACTGTGTGTTTCTTTACAGGGGGTATAATTAGTCTTGTTTCATTCAGTTTGAATAAAAGTGTCACGTATATCATGTATCATGATAATACAATTTCCATATTGCCTACCCCCAGTTCCAGCCTTCCAGCTGTTAGCAGAAAGTAGCTGCCATCTTTAGGGCAAACTGCCATTACAGGTGAGTGCACCAGTGCTGCTAAAGCTCCATACCTGGAAAGTCGCAGTGGTGTATCCGCCTCTTCTCCAGGTCAGGATTTGTCCTGCGGTTGTAGCGGACCGGCATGCCTACAGTTCCCGAGTTAGCAGGCGGGGACGTGCGTGTGGACACGGGCATGGGGTGAGTGGGCGTCTGGACAGCCATTTTGGACGCGATGGTGGCGGCGTAAGACGGCGGGGGCGTCAGGTTGTGCAGCATCTCTTTCTGCCGATCTGGACTGCCAGGTTCGGAGGTGGGCGGCGAGGGCGGGAGATAGGGCGCCTTCACCTGTGCCTGGCCCTGAGCGAAGTGAGCCGGACCCATATGGTACCCGGAGGCCTGCATGCCGCAGTATGGCTTGACCTCAGTCTGTGGGGCCGGCAGGTGCAGGTCGTGGAAGGCAGGCACCTGCGAGGGCACCTGTGAGGTCATGCCGTGAGCATGGGTGTGGGTATGAGAGTCCGAGACACCGTGGATGGGGTCGTCCAGCTCCGAGTTCAGCAGGTGAAAGAGGTGGCCGTCCTGGGGAAGCTCAAAAGAGGGCATCTCCTGCTTGACGAAGATACCGGCGGAAGCGTCGCAGGGGTCCATGCCGACGCCCGGCCCGGAAGCCGAACTGAAGATGCTGGTGAACTCTGGCAGAGTCGGTGGAGCAGGGACAGGCGCACTGATGGGGCAGTCCAGCGGAGAGGAGAAGGGTAAGGAGCTCACCAGCTTGTTTTTGGCTTGGCTGGGGATGGAAGGCCGGGTCGGACGGCACAGGCCGGTGCGCAGGTAGGCGATGTCAGGCAGGTAGACATTCATGTTAATGCTGTACGGTGAGCCCTGGTCATCCCCAAACAACTGGTCCATCACCAACAAGCTCTCACGGTGGTCCTTCTTGGCCAGTGGAGAAGCCTGGGACTGAGGCGTCAGGTATTTGTCCATTTCAAGCTTTGCCTGAGGAAAGACAGCAAAGGGCTTTAAGTACCTTTCAAACACCCACAGACGTACACACGAGCTTAGCGCACAGTGTCGGCCCGGTGACAGGTGGAATGCATTTGCTGCTCACATCAGTAGCAAGGGAAGGATTTTAAAGGGCTTGTTGTTGGCTTAGCATGAACACACAGAGTACAAATACACATTTAGGAACACTTCCTAAAGTTGCACACACCGCTTAAAAGCTAGGCACCTCAAGGGAATTCTCAGGTAACCTGGAACATGGAATTTAGCTTCTTAAAGGGGAATTTCACCTCTTCAAAATTTGAGCATAATTTGATGGATAAGACGGTTACTTTAAGGCTTAGATCAAAATCGGCTGATTTGGAAAAGCGCAGTGTAGAGAAATGTGACAATGAACATTTCTTAATGATAGGAACCAGGCGTCACAACACTTCTTATAGACATTTTTTTACTATCAACAATGACCAGTGAACTACATCCATCCTCTGAGGTTTATATGGAATTTGTATTAATCTAAAATAGTGGTAAAAAGTATTAGTGTCAGGGACTATTTTGCCATATGGTGACCGCATGTTATCTCTCCAGGGTGAGGGAGCTTTTGCAGGCATTAAACCTTTCGGAGGTCTGGATCCCTTCACCTCCACTGTGAAAAAATCTGACCCTGTTTCTCTAGAACAGAGCATTTCTCATCAAACCACTCTGTTTTCAACATTCATTGTTTAATTATGCATTTTATATATAAATAAATGATAGAATCCCTAATTTTTACTGTTTTTCAGCTGAAAATTTGAGAAATCAGTGGAGTTTCCCCTTTAAAATCAAGGAAACTACAATTTACTCTACGAAAATCACGTTTTTCCAAACTCCAATACTTGAACCAGTCCAACGCAATAACACAACTGCTAATGTCCACTTTGAAAAGCTTTGCTGCTGAATACACAACTCTAGAGAAACACAGCCCTCACTTTTACACAGCCAGAACTTAACCAGCCTATAAACGCAGAAGGCGCCTTGCCCCGACACGCACTCTTGGTAGAAACCCTAAAAAGCCCTTGCCGTGACAAACCGCTTCGGAACGTGAGGGTTTTGGTGATGCGTGTGGACTACCGTCCCACCTGAACTATGCCTGTAGCACGGGCGAAGCTGGTGGGCTGCTGCTATGTTATGCGGCACAGTCAGCAGCAAAGCATTTATCAAGTAGCCTTCAGTAGCTCTCTGCTACATTCCCCCCTGGACTGCAAAGCGGAGCTCATACCACAGGCCCCCAAAACAGGCTCTGCTGACAAGCAGGAAAGCACGGACGTTCCTCCTCAGCTCTGGCAAATAAACACACGTCACCCAGTTACCATTAAGCCCTGGTCAATTAAACACCATTTGTTATCAAGCTCCCTGGCAGGCTGGGAGGCAGGCAGGCTTTCTGGTGTCTTTAGAGGTCTACCTGGGGATGGATCCACGTTCTAGATGATCTAGGTGAGTCCAGAGGCTCTGCGTGGAGGTAGTCGAGGTTCTGAGGTGCTAATTATCTAGTATGTGGTTGATTACCAACCCTGGCAGGCTGGGGGCTTTCTGGTCTCGGAGTCTTCGGGGACTCCCTGGGGGATCTACATTGTTGATGAAGAGCACCCCAGGAGCTTTAGAGGTGGAACACAACAATCCCGTGGACTGACTGAGGGTCTACAAGGTCAAGGCCTCCACAGATAGAGAAATAGTGTGTGTGTGTGTGTGTGTGTATCAGAGAGAGGGGCAGGGAGGGGGACCACTCGGAATGTCAGCCCTCCTGAAGTGCTCTTTACGCGGCTGCTTACCACACAGCTCTTTCTGAATTTAGATCGTCCAGCTGTTCGCCGGACACGCAGCATATCTCTTTCACAAGTTTTCTGATTAAGGGGGTCGTCGGCGTTGCTGGGAAGTTTCAGTGCAGAGCGCGAGGAGGACCGTGCGTGGGCGGGGTGGGGTGGATGGCGGCTAGGGGGCAGTTGTTGTTGACGGTGGGGCAGCCAAGGAAGCAACTGCCCGTTCGCCAGCCACCATGAGCCTTTTGCTGCCCCCCACTAAACCGGTGTGTGTGTCTGTGTGTGTGTGTGGGGGGGGGGGGACCAAAAGCCAGCATCCAAAAGCCGCGCCTTGGTCCACCAGCACATAGAAGAGGCCCGTGCGCGTGTGCACGCGCTATTATAATAGCCCATTACAGCTTATTACATCGTGCGCGTGCATGTGTGAGACAAGGCATGCGGCATAAAACAACATCAAAGAGCCCATCTCTGTAGTAGCGAGGCTAAATTATTAGCTACACACACACACACACACACACACACACACACAGAAAGAAGAGAGACAAACGCCGAGGCTCGTGCTCGAGCAGCGTGCGTGTACCTGCGCATAGTCGTTGGCCAACACCCTGTCCGGCTGGGGGGTCTTGCAGTCGAAGTGGAAGAGAGCGCAGGGGTCCTCCGCGCAGTACTCGTCGTGTCCCGGCGGCGCGAGCGCGGAGCTCGTGGCGGTGAGGAGCGCTGCTGCCATGAAACGCGTCCGCGCGACCCTTTCTGTTTATCCCCGCCTCGCACGAGCTTTTACACGGATCGCATCGGAGGACGGCGAGCGCGTGCGTGCGTGCGTGTGTGTGTGTGTGTGTGTGTGTGTGTGTGACAGACAGTGAGAGTGAGAGTGAGAGCGCGAGAGCGAGTGAGGGAGTAAGGGAGTGAGACGAGAGCGTGTGCGCGTGTGTTTGTATGTATATGTAGCTGCGTGCGCGCGCGCGCGTGTGTATGTGTATGTGAGTGGGTGGGCGGGGCGAAGTGAAGCGGCTCCGCCTTTTACAGGATCTTTACTGTAGAAACACAAACCGCGCGTTTCAGGAGCACCTGCTGAGAACCTGGTTCTCTGAAGAGCCGATCACAGCAGGGTCTCCGTCTGCAGGTGAAAAGCTCAGGTACACACACACACACACACACACACACACAGTACACACATACACACAGGGTTTAATACGGAGATTCTTCAGTAATAAGGTTGTCATACTTCTACACTATGTGTCCAAATGTTTGTGGACACTCCTTCTAAACAATGCAGCCAGCTACTTTGAGTCAATATAGTGCAGATGAAACCATTGTGTTAAAGAATCTTTGAATTATTGAAAAATAATTATATATATATATATATATATATATATATATATATATATATATATATATATATATATATATATATATATATATATATAAAATGCTACAATGTATAACCTTAAAATCTTACATAAAAAAAAAATGGTGTGCATTTTTGTGACAAATATTATCAAGTGTGTAGAATATAGAAGTTTGTGCACCCCTGCCCAAATGTGGCCCATGTGTTCGTGTCTGCACAGTCCAATGGTATATAGAATTGCTTAATTGAGCTGAAATAAAAACACAATGTAATTGAATTAGATTTAATTTAATAATTTAAAGTTTACATACAATTTACATTTAATTGAATGCAATGTTTATCTAACTCTATAAATGTGTTTGCATATTTTATAAAAACACACAATTTAATAATTAAGAATTTTAAATGAGTTTATTTGCTTCTTTTAACATATTGTAAAACAAAAAAAAAAACAAAAAAAGTCTTGTGCAAATGTTTTGGCACCCCCGGTCAGAGTACGCAATGTTGATCTTCTAACTGTTAATAGGTTCATATCCTCTACAGAGAAAACACTTTTTTTAATAGCATAACTATGGTTTAGTTAATTCATAAAAAATAAATAAATAAATAAAAGCAGTAAATGCTGACATGCAAAAGTAATGGTACCTTAAACGTTATGTTTCATATTTTCCAATATGTTTTATGCGGTACATAAATAGGAACTGTGATAAAGATTTGTTCAATTAGTAAATTAACAAAATTTGTCATTTGAAAGGGGTGTCCAAACTTTTGCACAAGTGTACTGTATACTATAACCAGCCCTCCTTAGGAAAGGACATAATCTTAAGTTAAGTCTAATCAGAACTGAACTGAACTCTAATCAGAAAAGCAGCACCCAAACCTGGGGTGGGGGTGTTCTTCTAACCAACATATCAATAACTGACTGACATTAAAGTATATGACAAACCTGGATTTATGGTTGTGTTTATTCTTTTGTTATGTAGTGTTTTCACAGACCAAACAAAACCCCACATTTACTGCAGAGATGAAAAAAAGGTAACTTTGAGTGTAAAAAAACTTAAAAAAAAACAAAGAACATTTACATCAACTTCTTTAACCCTGTAGAAGGTTCTTCACACTCACACTCTCTTACAAACATGATTATGAAGCCAAAAATGGTTTTCCTATGGTTCCACTCAAAGAACCCTTTGGCTGAGAATGTAGCTCTACTTTCATCAAATACTTTTACTGAATATTTGTGACCAAAACCCTGTTATCTAACAGGCTAACCTATCTAAACAGGTCCTGCAACACAATGCTGATGTAAGCCTTCCTCTTCTGGTTGGGTTTGTGTACAGCATTAAGATGAGCCAGACTCAGTCTTACGGTATGCAGCGCTCCGTCTATTTTTACCTCCACTGTGTGAAGCTTTACAACTCAAGAGTGGAAGGAACGGACTCTTGTTACGGTTTGGTCAAAATACAAAGAGTCATCTGTTCATCGGGCTGAAGAGGAACCCTTTTAACAGTCACATTAACATGGACTGTACCCTGAGATTTCAGCACGGTTCAGAAAACTATGCTGGGAATAAACAAACAATTCAGACTGGCCATCCAGTTTAATACGACCATTACAAACAACAGCAACAAACTTGAAGGGACAGTTCATTAACTTTCCAGTGGACATTTTTTTTATTTAATCAAAATATTACAATTTACATACAAGCATGCTGTTCAGCCATAAATACAGTTCCACCCTCCATGAATGAACCCTGGGTATGCTTATCTACATGCTGGCCTCCTCAAATTCACATGTGGTTAGTCATTTGGGCTTCACCTTCAGCTTTTTGTACCACTCAGGGACTTCTTTATTGGTCTGTGAAAGAGAAAACAAGCTATTTTAGGCTCCTTCTTTGTACCATGTATAAAAAAGTTGCATAAGATGCATAAAATCCAGCCTGGCTCCTGCCATAGGCAAATATTAAGCCCATTACAGGTTTACTAGAAGTATACGAGAGTTGACATATGGAATGTGGTCTGTGTATTTATAAGCACCTTGTACTACTTCTTACTTTTTTTACACATGTACATATAAGCTTCTATGGTGTAATGTGGCCACAAATTATGGGCAAGATTCCATGTTAGCTCAGTATTCCTTTTTTGTGGAGCAACGACTGAAGCCTTTTTAAAAGCAGTGCCAGATGATTTTGACTTGCTGGTATTTTTAACATCGGTTTAAAGGAGCTGAATACCATTTCAATCCAATACAGATTTGGTAAAATTGACCAAATCTCTCCACTCTGGTTGCGAGATGGAAACATTTTTGTAAAATCTGGTGTTTGTACTCATCCCAGGCTCTGTACATTTTTGTTTTTTGTACATTTTTGCATAATTCAAAGATGGAAATGTAAACAAAGGCAATAGGGTTTGGTAAATTAGGATGTAAAAATAGGTAATCATAGAGACTATAACTATAACTTAATAAGTATACACTGATAATTATGTTGCATAGTACTCAAAGTTTCTCTAGAATGTTACGTTTTAAGACCCCTTTGAATGGCTTTTAGATCATAATGATTTAATTTTGCAGAAGGTTTGAAAAATGACTGAAGTTTCCCTTTAATGTTGGTGTACTACATACATTATCACTCTACTATCATGTTGCACCTTTGTTTTTTCAAGCTTTACTGAACAAATTCCAAATAAGAAAAACACTGGTGAATGACAGAATCTTTCTGAAAAATGTGCAAGTGCACAAGTGCGTTTTAAGAAGGAAGTAAACTCTTCTTAAAAACGAACTACCGCACTTTTACAATAGGCTGTAATTGATAAGCTGCAAGATAAATAGCGGCCTTCCTTATATTCCTAAGAGATAATACTCCTGAGGTTTTTTTCATTGCAATTAGGTAATATTGGGCCTCATTTCCCCAACTGTTCTTTAGAAAAAAAATCCACTTAAACAATTTCCAATTTTTTCTTATTTGGGATTTGTTTAATTTACAAGGACAATGAAATTCACTCTTTCCCACCATAAGAGATCAGTTGTGAAGAATTCTGTGCTTTAAACACACCATGAATCTGACCGAGACTTCTTGTTAGGACTCTTGTTCTCCAAAACAAATTTAGGAAAACTATTAGCAACACACTGGTGAATGAGCTCCATTCCTATTAACTTCTCTAAATTCACCTCGAATTGTTCAGTACACGTTCCATAATTCGACAGATTCAGTGAGACCACTTCATGCATACAATTTCTCATCCATACTCACAAACACTGTGGGCCTGGGTCTAGAAGGGTACTGCTCATCATCTGTGGCCCTGCTGGACTCTCTGGGCAGGTGTACAGCTGTCCCAGTACGCACAATATCGGGTTCAGGTATGGACAAAGGCTCCCCATGCTGTCGTGAACGCATGCTGACCAGCACCTGTTTCATGATGGACAGCTCCTACAAGAAAGAGGTTCTCAATCATAAAAGTGGTCATTCAAGTGTGAACAAACATCTCCACATCTCTCAACAACAGACGTAAGTGCAACTGCCTGCCTGAAGATCCTTAAACTGTCTGATGGGAGTCCGAGACGACTGCATTAACATCAATCCTAGAGCATCAACTCAGCGTTCTCCAGCATACACCAGCTAATCTGAACGTGGGGTTAACGTACCACATCTCTGTGCGATCGCTGAGAGGAGCTCTGAGGTTAGAAGACTGTTCCTGGATGTTATTCCCCATTCACACTGTTCTAGGATGTTCTCCCTATTCACACCAATCGAGGATGTTCTCCCTATTCACACCGCTCTAGGACGTCCTTCTCTATTCACATTGCTCTAGAAATGTTCTCCCCCATTCTCAGTGATTTGGTTGGGTTGCCAGATCTTATTCTGGAACAGTATTGGGTATATTTGGACTGTTGGACCAGAGGATCACAAAGCTAGATTAAAACCTTTCGCAACCTCATGGCTCCACACACGCTTTCTTTATAATGAGTATTTCTCTTTTCAAAGGCAGCAGAAGATAGAAAGCTGCAGACTGATGAGCCAAGTACCCATCTCCAAACCGCCTCCCAATCTATATGAGCAGGTTTACAGTTTACAGGAAGGTTTAATGTTCAGAGCATTTATAATCTAGATTTACAACCTCTGACTTGTCGTGTCCAAGTTGTCAAAGCACAGCACAGCAACCAGTGAGCTGGCTTGGTGGGGGAGAGGAGAAACTTGCCTCTGGTATGAATCAATTAAAACTGTGTGTGTGTATATGTGTGTGTGTGTGTGTGTGTATAAAAGAGAGAGGTTTGCTTCATGTTCTTGCACGATTGTATGGATCAATTAAATAAGCTTGAAGATAAAATCAACTCGGGCTGTTGCATCATGTTCTGTGCGTGGAAGCAAATCATAAAATCCACCATTGCGTTTCCAAACCACTGGGAAACCAACAGGGAAACACACCTTTCAGGAACAATGCTCAAACAGCTCTCAATGTTAATGTACACTCAAGACAAAACAAGTTGAAGGGAAATTTCAGGACTGCATACTGAAAGAACATGGTGAGATCATGATACAGGGGTAACATGCATCTCTACTGATGTCAGTTTTTATTTTCCTCCATGGTTTAAACCCTGTAGCTGCTCTTAACACCATCAAAATAATTCTGGATGAATAGACCAATATAAATTCTCTAAATTACTTTGAATAAACTCTTATTTAACATTGACTTCCATTCAGACTTAATCATATTTCTGCCTTCTCCTGTAAAGGAAATGTTTTTCACTACACAGCAACAATATGCATAAAATCAGAGCAGTGGGACCAGAACTGTCATCAAGGGATTGGGGGTTTAAACACAACACAAAAGGACCACTGTCTGCCACCAATCATAAACTCCAAAACATACCATTGCAATATATTCATATTTTTGTACACCCCAACACAAATGATGATGGTCATGAAACTCTCCTTTTGACTGCATGCTATTAAAGCAACAGTGCATAGGTTTGGGGGATTTGGAGACCTCTCTGGTGAGAATGTGTAATTGCATCAGGCAGGCAGAAGAACGCTTAAAATATGCATTGCAGGTTTATGTTTAGTGAGTTTCTTTGGTTTGTCAGTGGGAGAATGAGTCTCTACGTTTGCAGTAGCTCTCGCAGTAGCCATTGTATCAGTGCCATTAGCAGTGCTGTGCTTGCTCAACAAATGTTGATGGATCCTCTTTCTTTTTTTCCCCCCCCTTTTTGTTTTTAGAGCCTGAGAATGTGATGTAAGTATGCAAAGACATGACATGGTCAGGAAAACTTTTGCAGGGATGATCACATAGGACACTGATACCTTGTATTACAATATAATACAAGGACTGCTACTTTAAAAAAAATGTAGGTGGTTATGACGAGGGTCGTGGGGATGGCTTTACAGTTAGACATGGTGTATGACTGGACAGTGATCTCACCATTGACTTTTCTAAAATACTAATTAAAATATTCTTCTGTCTATTCCAGTCTATCGGTTATGACCCTTTATGGTTTCTAACGCTTCTCAACCTTTTTTTGGCTGTGATCCTCCTGCATCTCGAGTCACACTGCAGGTGGTCCTTGTTTACTTCATTTGTCTGTGCCAGGGGCTTAACTGCTCTAGATCCAGTAGATCTCTGCAAGCTATATTGCTGCTTAGTAACTTTACATTTAGGGCCTTTAGCAGACATTATTATCCAGTGCAGCTTACAGAAGTGCTTCACTGTAATATCCTGAGCTTGTTTGTAACAACTAGGATCCTTAGACGCTAAATACAAAATTCAGTATGGAGACCACAATAACTCTTGGAAGATGTGGGTCTTAAGTCTGGGTTTGAAGCGTCTCGGCCGTTCGGACACCCAGGGAAAGTTTGTTCCACCACTTCGGTGCCAGGACAGAAAAAAGCCTGGATTCTTGTCTTCCATTAATCTTAAAGGATAGTAGGTCAGCCTGAGCCATACTTGACATTTGAAGGGCTCTGATGATGATGATGATGATGATCATCATCATCATCATCATCATCATCATCATCATCACACAGTGGCTTCCAAACATGGCAATAATCGCCATCAATAAGTAACTAGCAATTATCAGTGATCTAATAATTTATTATTCACATGTATGAATACATATAAGTGCAACACAGTGGCTTTCAAATTTCATCAAAAATAAATACCAATAAAACAAATGTTATCATTTAAAATGCTACTATTTAAATGTGCTTAAATTATAAATAATTTAAGTATTTCAAATTATTTTATTTATGAATTAACTGACATGCACAAAATGTACTGTATCCAAATCTTTGAGGACACCATTTCTAATCAATATATTCAGTTATTTTAAGTTGCACCAATTACACGCACGCACGCACGCACACTACTGGCAATATAATAGGACTCTTGGGAGCAGATAAACAAGGACCTATTTACACTATGCCTAATGCCAGGCGTGGGCTAGAGGGCTATACAGTCCCCCAGCATTGAGCTGAGGAGCAGTGGAACTGTGTTCTCTAAAATAATGGTGGTGCCCCATCCAATACTCTTAGGAGGACTTTGAGATGGTGTCATTTAACAGTGACCTTGTGAAACCATACATTTTTGGACAAGTCAGTCATACTGTAAAAAAACTCTTATGACCTTATGCAAAAGTGTTTAATACAGTAGTTTTAGATATTATTTTAATGTTGACATTAAAAGCACACGATACCCATAATATTTATCCCTTCCTTATCAAAAAATGAATGACATAGTTAATTAATTTTGTAACAAATAACGCTTAAGCCCCCCCCCCCCTCCTTTTTTCATTTAAGAACAACAACAAAAAAGAAAAAAAAAAGACAGCTGGTGAAGTCTGCGTTTTTCTTACTGTAAGCAATAATCTTAAAATATATCACTTAACCAAACGAACCACTGCATGTTCCACATACCCTCAACATACATACCAATTCTTGGAACATCCAGCACCCTTTAGTGGTGAATATAGATGGGACCGGTTGTGTGTGTGTAAGTGTGTGTCAGGGGTCATTTAATATTTCTATTTATCACTCTGCTGCCACATGCGCTGGCATGTTAAACGCTGCGCGGGCGAGCAGCTGTCCGCGAGGACTGCGCGCTTTATGCCAACATGCCACTGGAAGTTCTGCACTCTGCAAAGGGCTGCGCCAGCAGACCAGCAGCAGCGGCAGGGAGGGAGGGATTGGTGGGGGGAGAGGTTTGGTTCAAAATAGCTCTAGATTTTACAAATGTGTTATCGACTCCTCCTAAGGCTTGGGGTGATTGTAGCGGCAGGACACTATCATGCATTTTTTACAGCAAAAAGAAGTCACCAGCAGATACAATTCATTTACTGCACTGATAGATTTACTGCAGCTGCATTAAGCAACTCATATTTGAAAGATGGTAAACGGTCATTGAAGCATTTTATTTATGGTAACTGCATTATAACTGGTGAGGATCAGTCATATGTTCAATTTGATACAATACACCAGTGACTTACAAACCTTCTGGTCAGGGATCACAGCCTAGAATTCTATTTGATACCATAATGGGTTCACAATATGATATTTTCACAATATTCTGACCTACTTTTAGGGTAACTGTATTCAAATTGCTGCATAATATACTAACGAAACTACAGCTGGGGATGTGCAGTAAGGTTGGTTCGACTGGTTCTGGTTGTCTGCTAGTTTTGGTATTTACAAAATGCAACCATTAAAAATTATAATTAATCGAATACCTGTTTTCTACAATGTATCATCACATCTCCACAATGCACATGGTCGAGTTTTTGCATTGTATCACATCACATTTTTTCCATGCCTTATAGACCAATAAAGTCTATAATGGACTTTACTAACGCGTTACCTTTAAGTAAATGGCCATGATGCTGTCCACACTAACCTGACTGCTAGGATTCCGCCCTACCTGCTTCAGACCAGCCGCCATTCACCACCATGCCAGACCAGCTGCACACCCTCCGGGACCTGGCCCCATAGCCTATAAACTACTATAGCCTCCAATGTGACCAATGTAGCCTCTAAATTTTACAGTAGAGATTTAGTGACCCAAGAAACTTGCAGACCAATTGTATATGTTGTAAATATCACAGGTGATCTGTACAACATTTTCACAAGGATTTGTTTTTTATACTTTTATACTATTAACTGATAATACTGCTGAAATACACCAAATTGTAAATTAACTTAATTTGATCTAATATTTAGTTGCTGGTGACATAAAATGTTGATATAAAGTCCTAGGCTCATTCAATATACAGGACATGGCACTGGATCATAATGCAAGTTAATCAGTATGAGGTTTTGGACCTAGGCTGGAATTTGAAGACTTTGAAGAATCCTCATCAACACATTACATGTCAGTTATTTGTGTGTCAGTCATCCCTAGTTATGACCATTTGTGGTCTCGATGAATGCAGTGACATGTACTGTGAATCTAGTGGGAAAAGAATAAGCTGTTTACTGGTGTGAAGGTAATTTGCTGATATACTGATTGCTCAATACAAACATGTCACTCATTTAAGAGGCCACAGGACAGACAGCTTTCATTTTCTTATTTAAACAAATCCTAGCATTGAGTGTTTTAACCTTTAGAGTTACAGTCCCTAGCAATGGCACAAGCACGCTGGAATCTGATAATTTATTAAAAAACACATTTTGTGCGTCAGCTCGGCTATACTGTAAATGAGGGTCACCCTCAATGTACTCCAAGTTTGAATAAAGGTTGAGTGACTGACTGACTGATTTACTAAATACCTCCAGACATGTTAAGGGTTAACCTGTCGTGTTAATGTTGTGCCACCTTCGCAATCTCCAAATGACATGTCAAAACCTGGACGCTGTAGACCTGCCAAATGAGAGCGAAGAAAAATCCAGGATAGTCACCGACAGTACGATTAACTCCAAATCTGAGCACCCGCATGCGTGAAACTCACGACACCCAGGCTTTTATTAACATGCTAAAGCCGAGCATGGGAACCTGTTGACACGCACGACAGGGTTTTCAAGATAAGCCAATAGCTCCAACAAATTCAAGGGAATTCTTCAGCGATCCTTTGCATGCCAATAATGGAAACAATGTCAGCCTAGCTTTCAAAAGGTGAGCGTGGCTGGGCAACATGTGACCAGACACCTGTCTAGTGGCAAGGTAGCGTAAAGGTGACAATGCTAGCAAAAGCTTCATCTCTGCCAGCGCCAGCGCTCCCTAATTAAGCATCACAGAGGCATTGTGAAAGGAAAGACTTGTTCAAACAAAGAAGACTGAAGTCATCTAGCGTGACCGCCGCTTTGCACGGCAAAGCTAGGGTGACAGCACAAAGAAGCAAGCCACGCCCAGAGCAGAGAGGGAGATAGCGCACGAGTGCCAGTTTGTGTGCGTGTGGTTACAGTTCCACTGAAGAATTCCAATCAGTTAAAATAGCAACGTGTCAGTTTTCACCACTTTGTTTATTTATGCTCTGCATTTTGTTATTTATATAATAAATGTTCCAGAGCTACCCTTAAAGTGTCGAGGACTGATTGAAAGCTGTTCAACTAAATTTCCTTGTTATATAATAATATGGTGGAGCCTGGAGATTGGCCAGAAGCATCCAAGGTTGCATTTACAAGCATCACCAATACATAATATGTATTACTCAATAGGGGTGTAACAAAATACTGATACACTTAAATATTGCAACGTCACTGGGCAACCAAAATGCTTGGAGGAAAGTGCAGTGTACCCCGCTCCGACGCATCAGCCAGCAGACGCCAGTGCCGGCCAGCGTCCACCCCCCCCCCCCCCCCCCAAGCCTAACCCAAGCTATAGAGATCAGACAATTGCATCAGTTCAATATTACCCCCCAGGACAATGCAAGTATTCTTCAGCAATGTGCTGAATCAGTCATTACCTCTCTGTGGCTCAGGAGCCTCTCCAGATCAGCAGCCATGTTGTTTTTCGTCTGCAACAGGGCGGTTTTCTCTTTCTTCAGAGCACTGGAGAAGGAAATCAAACAAAGACCAATTATAGAAAGAAGCATGAACATTTTAATTACAGAGTAACACAAACATCAAGCAAACACTGTGGTCAGATGACATTCAATTAAGGGTAAAATCATTACAGTGTAATACAGTGAAGGTAGTACACAGTTAAATAAAAAAACAAGAGACAATGACAAATATGAATCACAACAAGAAGAGAACTACAACATAAAAGATTATCTAGATGCTGGAGCAAGTTTAGTAACAAGTTTGAGATACAAAACTCCAAAGTCTTCTGTGATTATTTAGGCTAAAACTGGGGTAAGTAATGAAAAGTTAACTAAAGTACAATGAAATGTCAAGTTTCTAGCTCTAACAAAAGTAATTTACCATACACCTTTAAAACACAGGTGCTACAAATGGCTTTTTGATGCCACAAAAGAACCACTTTCGGTTCTGTAAAGAAACAGCTCACATTAAGTGACGCACATCTCTATACAAATCTTCATTTTTCAGATTTACTAAAAACAGGACAATACAGCAAGATTAGTTATTTACTCCATGTCCATTTTGAGTTTGAGCATGTTTGGTATTTTAGTGTAATCCAGAATTCTACCTAAACAGCACTGGTGCATTTGGAGGTTATACATCACACTTGCCCAGTTAATACCTAGAAATCATGGTCAATTTCAGTGTTATGTAGTTGTTTATGGAATTAACAATCATTTGTGGAAGTAACAAGGTAGAAAGTACATCAAACGCACAGCAAATTTCACTGTAATTTCAAAGCCAAGCAGTAAAGTAAACTGTAAATAGGTAGGTAGTCATTTGTTTAGTTGGTTGGTAGGTAGTTCCCTCGTTTATTCAGTAGTTTGTTCAGTAAGTAGTTAGTTTGTTTAGTTACGACTGTCCTGCAAAGTACCATCATGTTGCCCAAAATAACTCCCAAGTACTCTGGAGTTTACTCAGTTTTACTCCACAATTACTCAGTTAGAGTCTAGTAAACATTAAAAATGACCAAACGTTATAAATACCAAAATGATAATTTCACCATGTTCGTTGTACCATAAACAACACTACGGACAGGATGTCTTCATGTCCAAGAGAAATCATTACTCTCTAAATAAAAGACTGGGTGACACTGGCTACTTTTATTTTGTAAAAGCAACCAAGCAGTTGAACAAAGCTTACTTTCCTATCTGCTTGCCCTGATCCAGTAGCCTACTTGCATTGGTCTACACATTGATCAGACGTGCCAAGATTTACTGAGGCCGCAATCAGGTTACAGATCAGGGAAAAATTAAGGACAGCAGACTATGCAAGTATTTGGACACAGCCGAGAACAGAGTGTTTCACGGCTTCATTTAAAAGATTAACTTTCACACAGTTCAGATGCCCTTTAGCTCAGTGTGAGCTCCACAAATGACAAAGACAAACTATTCAGCTGATATCTGTTAAAAAGTGCTCATTCCTGGGACACAACCGATCGGTCACCTAGTTCGTTGTTATGTCAACAGCAGAAACAACAGTGTTTGGTTGACCCATGAGTCAATGTTGCCTGGGAACATTCTCAAAAAAAACAAGCAGAGGACCAATTAAATAATTTAATTCACATTTTATTCCCAAGGCATCATTAATACGCATTCAAATTCATTAATTGATGACCACCCCCGCCCCCCAAATATTAAATGTCCAAAAAAAACACAAAAGCTGTAAAAGCCACTGTTACTAAAACTGCTGAGAACTTTATTTTTAATTCTTTACTTTAATTTTAACATTCAGTATCTCTTAAATAAAACAATAAAAAATAATAATTTCCTGTGGTGAGGTCTGGTTTATAGAGCCTGAAATTGCAGATGTTCAGCTCACTAACTAGCCTGGAGTGCAGGAGAGGTGCAGGTGTGCAATCAGTAGACAATCAGCTTCCAGGGACACCCTCACTAAATCAATGGCCAATAAATAAAGCAAAGTGCAAGAGCACCTCTGGGCACTGGCCTCTCCAGGTGCGAGCAGGTTTCCCCCAAAAAAAAAATCCTGGTTTCCTGGTAGATCTAAAAGAAGTTCCTCAGTGTGAGTGAAGTTCTACAAGAAGTCTCTCAGTGGTCAAGATCAGGTTTGTGGCCTACAACATCTATCCAAAGCTCCCCTTGAAACCTGAATTAACTTGTAACTCTGGGGCTTTTAGGGAAGCTTTCAGCCTAAAACATGCACCAACATGTGTCCAAAAGTTTGTAGACATCTGCCCAGCGTTTCTTCTGAAATCAAGTGAATTAACAGGGAGATTATCCCTACTTTGCTTCATTAACAGCCTTTACTCTTCTGGGAATGCTTTACACTAGTTGATGGAACACTGAAGTGAGGATTTGATTGCACTCTGCAACAAGAGCATTGGTGAGGTCAGGTACTTATGTTGGATGATCAGTTCAGGAAAACAAACGGCACACCAGCTCATCCCATTTTCAGGTATTGGAAGGAGCTGCATCCACCCCTAGAGTGTACAGTTCTACTGTATAGCCCCCTATAATGATGGAGAAAAGTATGACTTCTATCCAGAGCTCTCCTAGAAACCTGGATCAACTCTGAACTCTGGGGTTCATGTCACGTCTGAAATTGCTCCTGTGGGACATTCGAAGAGAAGCTTGAACAAACAGGCTGCTTCCTTAGCAGAGAAAACAATCTGCTAGCTCAATGTTCTACCCTCAAGCATGGCCCATTAAGCTTGGGCAGCACATGAGAAGACCTGTCTACATTAGTTTTCTCACAGAGAAGAGAACAAGGTGTTTGGAGCGTGTGAGAAGATAATAAAGGAGTACATGAAATGAAATGCATTTCTACACCTCATTCGCCCGTGGAGTCTTTCTGTAATTACTCACACACTATTCCCACCTGAGGCTTCATTAAAAAAAAACAAAAAACAAAACAAAAACACTTCCGATCTCTGGAATCTAATCTTACCTGCTCATTAAGGACAACAGCTAGATAACTGTAGAAGAACAACGACATTTGCCGCAAAGTTCAGTCACTTAAATGTAAACAAAGTCAACAAGAGTGGCTTGCTGTGAGCTGAGCTAATCTGGAGAGCCAGAAGTGTTCACACGAGTGGCGAGGAACCGGACAGGAACCAGACTTCTAAAGAGTTTAACGTCTCACAGGAAGTTATTACACAAAACGGTTGTGAATACAGTGGTGCCTGAGACATTGTTTTTTTTTGTCAGGAAAGTTTATGGCTTAAAACATGTACCAGCATGTGTCTTGCAGTTTGTAGACACCTGCTCATCCCACGTTTCATCTAAAGTCAAGGAAGGGCAAGAAGATTGCACTTTGCAGTTGCAGTTACAATCTTCACTCATCTAGGAAGGCTGCGCACTAGAGCATGTAGTGAGAATTTAATTACCACAAGAACTAGTGAGCTCAGGTACTGATGTTCTCAATCACAAAGGTCACCCCCTCTCCCCCAAAGGTACTAAACAGAGCACAGGACATCTCTCAAAAAACACATTCAGCGACAACAGCATTAGTGAGGTCAGTTGAGGTCACTCCACAACTTAACCCAAAAGTACTGGGATAAGTTGGAGCAACACCATCATTCCAGAGAACACAGGTCCACTGCTTTACAGCTCAATGCTGGGGGGGCTTTACACCCCTCTAACCCAGGCCTGGCATTAGTGATGGTGCTAACAGGTTCATGATAGGACTCTTTGGAGCAGATTATGCTATTGGCAGAACTTCTCTAAAGGGACTAAACAACTGTGTCAGCAATGGGTGCAGCTTAGAACAGCTGAATGCATTAATTAGAAGGTATGTCCACAAACATTTGGACATAGTGTATATTTGTATTGCAACTTCTGGATTACAGTTTTCTATTTATTTGACAGCACATGTAATAAATACAGGACTACTAGCTAAAGCTAAGATGCAGCAACTATTAGCAGTTATGTTTCTATATAGCCCACCATTTTGCATGAAGGCACTTTGAATACACTTAGTTTACATTTCATCCACTGAACTAAACAAAGTGGTGTACTTTCTTTTTAACCATTTGAACCCTATGTTTATTATTCTGTTTACCTTAATGCAGAAAAGGCTATGAAATATTTTAGGGTTGAATATTTTGTCCCACAGGGTTCTATTTTAGGGTCTATAAAACTGTTGTTAATTATGAAAGTACCTCAGCACTCTCAGGGTGAAGAACTGAAGAGCGGGTCTACATACAGAGTTTCAGAAGTGAACTCAACATAAAAAAGGAGAATTACATCAGCATCCTTACTGCTGTATGAATGTGTGATAAAATCCTAACCTGTCAAGTCTGGACTTGGAACTTAAGACAGGAAGTTTTTGCAATACGATTCCTGGACTAACAACAGGATTACAGCAGTAGTACATTGCACAGCACCCTGGCCTAGGTTCAACAGGCATTTCTGCAAGTAAATTTGCTGGGGCTATGCCCAAACAAGATGTAATCTATGTCACCACAAAATGCAAATAACCATTTACTGTAAGCACAAGCCTCCCAGAGCTCCTAGGAAGAGAGATTGTGCTCTGCCCAACATGCCTAGTTTGACAGGACCTTATTAAATTCATTCTTCTATTTGAAGAGTGTCAGCAATGCTGTTTAATTGCAGAAAGAACAGCAGCTATTCACCTTCATTGAACAGTTCTTAGTTGCTAAGCTGGAAATACTAGACCCACCCCCCCCCCCCCGCCCCCGCCCCCTCACAAAAAAAGCGGGTTTGACTGGTATTAATCAATCCTAACAACAAACCTATGTTCTCACAATCTATTAGGATTCTTAAAGAACATGATGGATGTACAGACTAGGCCTCATCTAGTGAGACCATTACCTCATACCATGTCCCAAAAGCAAGCCAGCGTTCAACTACAGCATCACATTACGTCACAAAGCATTCAAGATGTTTACGCTGTAATACATACAAACAAATACTAGGTACTGATGATTAAAAAAAGCTACAATTGATCATGTGTGCTTTAAATGTTTTATTAGTTTAATGGGATCTCTACAATTATTCAGTAAAGATTGTCCAACCTCATACCGTTAGTTAAAATAAAACACGTTCATGAGTGGAGAATGCGGGTGGGTATATTCATAATAGAGGCTAAGCTAATAATAAGTCAGTAAATATGGTGTGCGTTTAACTTCAGTTTAGCATTAGCTTGATTCGGCTCTCCGAATTCCTCCCCAGGTTTAAGTTGTCGCATGCCAAGTTTGACCCCTACGTTTCCTGAAATCACCATATTTGGCTGGGCCTGGCCCGGGCCCTAAGCTTACCTCACTTCCTCCTCCAGTTGTGAGAGGCGCTCTTTTAGAGATTGGATCCGTGTGTCCCGCTGGCGAACTGTTTCTATTAGGTAACTGTATGGCTGCTGGGACTGCTGAAGAAGCTGATTGGTTGTCTGCAGCTAGAACAGAGAAAACAAACATTCGGCTGTTATTGACAGACAATGCAGTTAAAGTACAAGACCTATTTAGAGGGTCCATTCTTGATAACAGAATGCAAACAACAACAAGTACTTTAGGAGATGGCGAATGTATGCTTAGACAGTTTAACAAGACTACTTACAACCTTGTTATTTCGCTTCTGAATGAAACATGCTGATTTTCCTTTAACGAAGGGCTTGGGGGGGGTTATTATATTATATATAATAATATATTATATATTATTCAGGTTATATTATAATTTTAAAGCTGCAACAAAATTACTAATTATTCCTGAGTCTTATCTGGACATAATGCTGCATAGTGCATAGCATAATGTTGTGCAGTACTCAAGATGAAGAGATTGTAGCCAGTTAGCTATTAGCCTTGCTCTTACTCACTTCCCTAGGTTTTGCTCTCTCGAATCCTACCCATAAAATGATAAGCCAGTAAATATGGTGTGCGTTTAACTTCAGTTTAGCATTAGCTTGTAGCCTAGCGTGGCTCTCCGAATTCCTCCCCGGGTTTAAGTTGTCGCATGCCAAGTGCCCACCATATTTGGCTGGGCCTGGCCTGTTTTACCACCCTTTTGAATGAGGGACAACTACAAGGAAAATACAGTTTGACATTCTAGGCAGAAACCTTTGTCAAACCTTTAAGACAGCTTAGATAAACCTTCCATGTTTGCAAACCAAGTATGTGTAATCTAGGAGGCTGTAATCTAAACATACAGCACAGGACTAGTTTATTATGATGCCTTATCACAGCCGCCTTATCACAACCTTCAATACATAATGACACATAATTCTCCCCTTTTATGGGTGAAGATAAACTGATTGACAATAAGACAACAGTACAGAACCAAAACAGACAGATGTAGCTGTCAGTAGGTGGAGTTAAGCCTGCATGGGTCGCAAGGTGAGCAACAAGTAACCCTCACTTCTCAGGAAGAGAATGAACCACAAAAGGCCCATCAATCACAGCCTCCAACTGAAAGGTCCGCCCTTTGTGGCATTAGCCGAAACCCATTAGGCCCATTAGCCCAAGATTAACATAGTAAAGCGCATCTGACTGGAAAAAGAACTCTACGACAACGTGAAGGTGGCGGATCACGTGTGGGGTAAACGTGAGGTATGTCAACAGGCCACGAAAGCATGGGCCAAATACAACACCTTAACACAGACAGTGTTTAGGTAAGGCTCTAAGACTTGTATAGAAAATCAAGCATGACAGTTATGCTCCGCTGTGATCCTTGATTCAGATTATTATTTTTTTTATTTTTTTTTTTAAATAAAAAGCCTTCTCACGGCTCACGTGTTGTACCTGAGAAGAGCACAGAGTGCTTAAGTGCCGGCCAAGTTCTTTCACAGCTCCTCATAAAAGAAGCAATTACCTATTCGCCCCTCTGGCCATTTACGATTACCCCAGTGTGCGGGAACAAGTGCCTCGCACTGTCAGCATCTTCTTGTCAACAGCGCTCATATACCTGAAAGACTGTTGCGTAACATGGCGACAATCCATCATTATATGCATATAAAAAATATCTACCTTCTAAGATTTTCTAATCATAACACAAGGCACAACATGATCCTAGAGAACCCTGAAGTGCTGCACCAGAGCAACAAGTGCCGACTTGCATTGGATTCTGGTCCAAATCGACTCTGGGCGACTCCTCTACAGGCCCGGAGTCGTGAGGAAGGGTAAGTGTCAGAGGTACGCCACATCAAAGGGGGCGAGTCTACTCGAAAGATGTCAGCGGTGGAGTTAATAGTGTCTTAGTGCTTAAGGGAACAAATTAATAACTTGCAAGAACACAGAAGAAACACAGGACACACTCAGGATCTATGCTACACTGTTAAAAATGAAGATGCTACAAGTTTTTTTGTGCCATGCCATCAAACAACCACTTTTGGTTCCATAAAGAACAATGTTTGTATAAGAGATCCTAGTTGGCATACTTGGATAATGCCACAGAGTTCAATACTGACATACCGTAAACCTCAAACACTTCAAAAGAAAATCCAAACTACGCTGGAAAACAAGACAATTCATAACCCCAAAAAATCTTAGTATCTACGCCCTCAAAATTGACAAACCCAGCCCACTAGAATAAGCCTTTCAGCACCTGAAGTCATGACGTAGTAAAATGCAACAACCACTTCAAGAGAGAACGATATATTTGATAGAAAGTTTTCTAAGACAGTCTTTCCCCAGAATGCAACTCACCACCAGGTTCTGCTGGTTATCGGAAAGCGGGTGGCTACGAGGGAAGTACCTCTCAAAGAATTTGTCCCTCGGGGAAGAACTGCTCAGGCTACATTATGTTATGCAATGCTGTACGGATCCTGTGAGCCACTGTAGTGATGTTGACCACCCAATCAGAGCAGAGCTCATCATTTTTACCATGAGCGCATCACAGGAAAGAGGGAAATTGGTCAGTTTCATTCTGGGGCAAAATAAAAGGGTGGTAAATCTGTTTATGAAACTGCATCCATGCATTTTTACCCACAACCAAAGTAACCTTTACTATTTAGACAATAAAGGTCAACTTAGAATCCCGAACAAATAAACCCCACACACATTTAAATAATAATAATAATAATAATAATAATATTTTCTGGGAGTGCTGACAATGACAATTACTCTACTGCCTTGTTAAATGCTAGCAAATCTAGCATCTTATTCAGAACAGCTGGAAACAGTAGGTACTTAATGGTTTATTTACAGCATAAATGGTTATTTAGTACCATTGTGGGCCTTTCAAAATTTGTCTGACTCATTCCAAGAGTCTGTGTGAACTTTAGGGAGATTCTGCACAGACCTAGCAAACTGAGGTGGCAAGCTGTGGTTCTCCGGGTGCTTTAGGGGTGTGTCGTTACAGGAGAAGAATGGATGAGGACTGAAGCCGAAAGTCAGCTCATGACAATAAGCGCTGCAAACCGCAACGGCATGTGAAGCAGTTTTATGATCAGTTTAATGAAAAATCTAATTAACATGATGATTTATCGTTTACCTTGAATGCAGTCAATCAGCCAAGACATGCTGATATCTTACATGTTCATCTTTAATTTACAATGGGATTGGGTTGGGCTGCTAACAAACAATAGGTTTGGAGAGTCACCATCTCATCTCCATAAATACAACTTTGTGGGCTTTAACTAACACAATCTCTTTGAGCAGCACTAGTAACTTTAGCCATGCGTTTCCAGTAACTAGTGATCACTTCTTCAATGGGTTGAAAGGATTTTTAGCCTACTGGTGCTTCAACTTTGCACCAGTTATGTTGGTGCATGAACCACTCTTTTCGGCTCCTTTCACAACATTCTTACAGGGTTATGTTCTGGGCTTTGACTTGGCCGTTCCAAAACATTGAATTCCTCCTGCGTTAACCATTTTTACAGACTTTACAGACTAACTTGCATGCTTAGGGTCACTGTCCTGCTATATGACCCACTTAGAGTCAAGCTTTAGTTCATGGACATGGAAATTAACAGGTGACTGGAATCAGGTGTGCTTGAACAGAAAAAATACAAAAACTGCAAGAATCTGGCTTCCAGGAAATTTAGAACTGCCTTTAGTGTTCTGAACTTCTGGGCCAAAAGAAACGTGAACTCCTTGCTGACACACATGTTCCGCTGTGCACTCACAGCCTGTATAAATCCAACAGAAAAGCATTGGCAATAGAATAGGACGGTCTGAAGTAGCTGCACATAAAGTTAAGGTCACCACCAATGCCAAGCATCGGCTTCAGGGATATAAACCCCGTCCCACAGTGGAACTGTGTTCTCTGGAATGATGGAGCTCTATCCAGTACCTTTGGGATGAGCTCGGGTGATGTTTGTGATCCAGAAAAAAAAGAGCCAAGAGGAGAGACAAAGAAGGGGGGGGTAGCTTGAGACAGATGAAAAATGTTCACCACCTCCTCAGTGACTTGCTCTACGCGTGCAGATCGTCTCTCCAGGTCTCTCCTCAGCATGGTGTTCTGCTTCTCCAACTGCAGAACCCTTCGTGCCAGATGAACGCTACACACAGACAGACGCAAACACACATATAAATAATGCATCTATACAAACAGATATTCACACATTTTAAAAAGTAGCAGAGCATCGCTGTCAAAGAATATTGACCTCTTCCGCACTCACCTCTGCTTTAGCCTCCTCTTGGCCGTCGTCGGCACATTCGCCCCGTAACCATACGAAAATAGCACCCTCTCTGCCTCATCCTCATTTTCCACTTTAAAAAAAAGGGAGAAAAAAGCAAAGAAACAGTGTGTGCTTGAGTTTTTGTCTCTCAGACCACCCACTATCAAGACCAGAGGGGAGAACACCGCTAGGCTAATAAACCATTATCTGCTGCTTAGAGTAAGTGCAGAAGTATTCAAAATAAGTTCTGAAAAATGGCCCAAGTGATTTAATGGAATGTTATGGAAGCCATGGATGTGTTACACAAGACTGAATTCTGTAATGGAAAATTACTAAAAGACAATGTTAACCTCTATAACGGTACACTTCAACGACTATCAGCACAGTATTCAGCAACATTCACAGATAAATCAAAACAGTAGAGGAATAATCAATCATACCACAGTGTAAGTACTGTAAATCATGTGAGAGAAAAACAAACAAACAAACAAAAAAACAGTTAAACTTCAAAACAGTTAACCCAATCGTCCTTAAAGATACGACTATGGCACAGACGCTCAAAGGTTTCAACTAAAGGCAAGAAAAAAAGAAAAAAAAAAAGATTATACTTTGTTGTAACAATGTTTATAGTGATAAACTATAAACCTCTCTGTGCATGCTGTAGCGATCATATCAAATCAAGGATTGCCATATTACAGTCATTTACACAACAATAAAAGCTAAAAACATAGAACATAAGACAAGTATGTGTGTGGGCCAAGTAAAAATAGGAATATGCAAAATGTTTTAATGTTTTAATGTTTTATGTATATAATAATTTTATTATAAGTTGTAAAACGTAATATATTTGAGCTGGGGTCTCAACAAATAATAATGATGTACAGAACTGTGTAGAAGTTTAAGACACCTAAGAACATTATTAAAACCCATACGTTTCGGCAGCAAGAGTATTTTTATTTTTTACTGCAGAAGCTCCATATTCCATTAGAATAGGTGCAGGTAAACATAAATAGGAGTAAGAGTTTCTCATCTTGAAATCAAAATTGAGATCTTGAGAGCTAGTCTGGAACAAGGCTTAGCACCTCACCAGATTAAGCATCATTAAGTACTAATTTACCAAACCAGGTTTTGGATGAGAACTCTAAGACGAGTATAAGAGAACTTTGGAGATGTTTAAATGAACACAGTGATGGAAAACCACAACTTTTTGTAGGAATGCAATTAGTATTTATTCTAATATGAGTTTTACTGAGGAAGTAAAATACATACACAGTACTAAAAACTAGCACAGTACTGTATATTAAAAATCTAAGAACACATGCATCATTACACCCCTACAAGCCTTTTTGAATGACCGGCATTCACAGGCATAAATCAGTGTTTAGGCATGACTTTGGATTTGGCCTTGGGATAACACTGAAACCCCTCCTGAAGCAGAAAAGTTCATGCTCATCAAGGCTAGGTTAGGTCCAAGAGCAGATGATGTTTTGCAAGAGCAATTACATCAAGAGAGGTTTCAAATGAGATTGAAAGGGGCTTTTCTGAGGTTGCGATAGGCTGCTTTCTTATTAAAAGAGAAGGCAGGGCCAGTTTCTACTGCTAATATGGAATGCACCTAAATGGCAGTGCTGGAGTTTTTCACTCTCCTGTGAGCGCATTGAAGCATTCAGTGTTGCAATGCTTAGGGTTGACCAGCGGTAAAAACAAACCTGTGGTAGACCCTGGAGACAAGCTGGGATGGACCTTAGTGTTGACAACAAAGAGAACATACAGTACATAGGGTTAAATAAGAAATATACAGCAATGAAAAACTGATCCTAGATCAGACTCACTCTCTGCAGCCTGCATTGTGACATCGTCCAGCTCCTTCTCCAGCTTTTCATAGATTTCCAGCCGCTTGTCTTGCTCGACACTCTGGGACTGCAGTTCTGCTATGCGTTTCTCTGAGGACGCTTGTAGCGTGTAAAACTCCTTTGTCAAAATCTGCCAGAAAAGAGTTATTTCATAGTTTTATGCTAATCATAATTTCAACCAAATTACCTTCATTAAAGTATAAGTCTATAAATAAACCTATTGTGTAAAACCATATGACTGTGTAGCATTGCTTGCACTAAAAAATCATAATGGGAGAATCATAATTTGAACCAAGCATGTAATGTAATGGCCCTTGGAAGTAAACAAATCTCATGCAAAGCAGATCAGGCAGTATTTGGGTGGTGGGTCATTCTCAGCACTGCAGCGATGCAGACATGGTGGTGGCTTGTTACTGTGTGTTGTGCTGGTATAAGTAAATTAAACACTGTGTCTGCTCACTGTACACTCTATTAGACACTCCTATCTAGTTGGTTTCTTCTTGTATATGGCAGAGACAGAAGCTCATCTGTTGCTGCACAGTTTGTGTTGGTCATTCTCTAGTCCTTCATCAGTGGTCACACAGGACACTGCTGGCTGGATATTTATATTGGTTGGTGGACTGTTCTAAGTCCAGCAGTGATACTGAGCCGTTTAAAAACTCCAGCAGCAGCACTGCAGTGACCCAGACATATTGGTGGTGAATCGTACATGCACGTTCAAGCAAGCCTATGAATGACCCACCACCCAAACCCTACCTGCTCTGTGGTCCTGTGGGGTCCTGACCATTGAAGAACAGGGTGAAAGGAGGCTAACAGAGTATGCAGAGAAACAGATGGATACAATCTGGAATTATAGAACTACACAGTGCTCATATATGGTAAGTGGAGCTGATAGCATTGACTCTAATCCTTACAGCAAAGCTCCAACATCTAGTGCAAAGCATTCCCAGAGAAGCAGAGGCTGTTACAGCAGCAAATGGTGAATTAAACGTATTGCTCTTAGCTTTAGACAAAAATAATGGATGATAGTTGTATGCAAATAACCCAGGATACCCAAAATGAATTTCACATGGTGTCAAAATCGCATAAAGAACAGACTAATAGAAAAACCCCCAAATTACTTGGAACAAAATCTTTGATTAGGAGTTCATTTACCCCTGTAAATTTGGTATTTTGGAGAGACAAGGTTTTTTGGGGACAGTGACAATATTCAAGTTATATTTTTACTTAGAAAATCAACAAGTCGCTTGAATACGAGGTTTGCACAGAAGCGTATAGCGTGGTCTTTGTTCTGTGCCAAAAGCCACCTGCCTCCAGTTTTTTCTGGTGCTTTTCACTTTCTATCTGGCAGAGGCTGAGGTTCTTGGCCGTTTCTTCCTGGACCATATGAGCACGCTCCACTTCGAAAGCCTTCAGTTTCATCTGGTTCTGCAACTCAGATACCTTGCAGTCAGAGTTTAGCTGCAGCTGCCTCAACCTGTGCACACACACAAACACACAAAAGAAAAGTTCTACTTACATTACTCACATACTATTCAGTCAAGCATGGTGGTGTTTGTGAATGCAGTACATACAGTCATTACAAACACTCCAGGATGGCATTTAGGCTTTCTGTTCTCTCATCTCACACACACACAGAAACACATAAAACAGACACATAAAACCTTAAAATCACAGGATCTCACATACTTTGTATGTAGAACCCAAAGCTGAAGCCTCAAGGGGTTTTGGAAATGTAGTCATGTAAAGAAATATACATATATATATATTAGGACACATCCTAACAATACTGAGAGACTGAGGTAATCAGAAGAAATGTCTCTTAATTATTTGTAATAATATAATTTATAGAAATGAAATTTCCTGTGAGGGAAAAGTTTAGAACACCCCCACATTTATTACTACCTATAATGTAGCTGCCTAATGTGCTACCCTGAATCCCGAGCCATGCCACTTTGCCATCAGCAGCCGAGAATCCGAGAAAGCACAATTGGTCGTACTCTCTCCGGGGTGGGTAGACAGCACGTTATACCCTTATCACGTAACATCATAAGCGATGTTGGCCGGCACAGACGTCTGTTGGCTGGCATGATGGAGCTGGGGACCCAGTGCTTTCCTCAGATTTCATTTGGTTTGCTCTGCGAGTTTGGTTGAAGTGAGTGGTGTCACCACAGCCAGATCCAAAGAGCTCTCTGAAAGTTGTAGACACAGATGAGTCAGACCATCTGAGCAAGTCCAGCCCAACAACAGAGAAGCTTCCAACAATTCTACACTGTCATCACAGGACCTTCAGGTAGCTCTCTCCATGTCAAAGTCCAGCATCTACCATCAAAAACAGACTGAATGCACAAGTATGATATCCATGGGGAGTGTACAAGGAGGAAATCCTTGCTGCCCCCCTCCAAAAAAGTGTCAGGGCAAGACCAAAGTTTGCCAGAGAACGTCTAGAAAAAAAGACCAGGACTTCTGGAACAATTTGGTTTGGACAGACGAATCCAAATCCACACAGATGCAAAAAGCAACCAGTGATTTGGAGGAACTGTCAGTGATTTGGAAGAAAACAAATGGCAAGTGATTTGCCATTGGTATATAATTTGACAATTACATTTTAAATTTTGAGGCAGAACATTTGTCCAGGTCAACTTTTATCACAGCTGGGTGTTCTATATTACGTTTAAAAAAAGGGGTAAAGAACAAGAGCAAGAGCAAAGTAGATAGTCTTACAGTAAGGTCATACAAATACTGTATTCTAAATAATAAAAGGCATGGTTTAGGCAAGTCTTTTCTCTAGAAAACTCCAAGTCTCAACATGCCTTGGCACACTGAGTACCAATTCACACACAGCAAAACTACTTTACTGCTAATGGGATGATACAATTGAGGCTTGGCCGAAACCACCGCCTAAACTAGGCAGTTTAAGATTTCGTTTTCTATTTCTTTTTTCCCCCCTTTCCGTTTTCAGGCTCAGTGCCAGTTGACATTTCTTGCATAATTAACCACCTCAACAGTGATTCAGATGAATGCTGCTGACACTAAATTAAAATGCTGGAATTCTGTGCGTCAGTAGTATTGCGTAATCCCATGATGGAAGGGAATCACTGATAATTGTTATTAATTATAACGGCCAATCCTTTTTGGGTTTTGTTTTGAGATCAGTACACCCCTGCAATTTGTACGGGTGTAGCAGTACAACATGCTGTATTATACTGCACAATAACAACATCATGTACTGTATTATGTTTTTGTATTGTGGCTAATAGCTTGATCCATTCTGAGTGGTGTCTTAGGTTGTAGCTTTGTTTAATATTTCTAAGTGCCACTATGGCATTCCAGAAGTCTTATAAATTGCATTTTAATCCTATTTAACCCCTTAATCCCTGTACATTCCCCCACCCTCCAGTTCATTGCTCATAACTACACTACTGACATAATTATCATAAATATATCAGTCTCATAGGCCGCAAAATTAACCCGTGAGACTCCTCAAAATATGCACAATACCAACACAATACCAAACTCATCAGAATAATTTCTGCTCTAGAATTAACAGTAATACTGATTTGAAGTCATATTGCCCGGCTCTAGCGTAAAGTACATGTTTAGGACCTTGTGATTATAGCTCTATTGATGAACATTAAATTGAGACACCACCATATTTTAAAATATGAATTTCATGAATGGTTGCAATTCAAAATTGCTAGCATTGTCCAAATAACTTTTCAAAACTATTTCATTTATTTATTTACTATTGGCCGACTACATTATATTTTCTTCTTTTCTTCTTAGCGTAGTAGCAAAATCTAGTGTCAGTTTCTCAGACATTGACTGATCTTGTTCTTAGACTGCAATGCAGACATTCCATTTAAAAAAGCATTTAAAAGACTTAATCTGGCATCTGGAAAACAATAGAGGAGGTATCTTGTTTGTCACTAATTTAAAAGGGCAAAGGTTACTTAACCAAAAAGATGCAGAACATCTTAAGTATACTAAGTCACTGGCTGGGCTTTAGTGGCGAGTGCCATTAAAGAATGTGATCAGTCAGTGTGCATCACCACCAGAATTAGAGTGCATTTTAGTCTAATTAGTGGAGACAGCCAGGGGCTATGGGAGGGACACTGGTCACTAAAAAGTCTTAGCCATAGTGACTTCTTTTTCTTTTAGTAAGTCACCACACCTACTGAACTCTTACACATTTAAAAATATTCATCATCAAAAGCTAAAACCTTTACAAAAAAAGATCCAGAGGCGGTCTGACACTAAATGAACTGCGTCAAAACAAACTCGGTCTAAAACTCAAGGGCTTGGGGTACTTATAGCAAAAATTAATTCTCAATTTCGGCCCCCAGAGTTCTTTTTACGCTGACGGTCCGAGTGGACAAAGCCATTTAAATTCACATTTTGAGGGAGCTTAAGGTCTAGGAATCATGAGAAGGGCTAAAAGCAAGCACTGATTGGCTGGTTGTTGGTTTGCTGTATAAACTATAAACATCTTTCTATAGTTCCGGCCTTAAACTTAATTTTGCCACCATTTGTAGTTCATAGCTCCTGTAGCCAGAGAGAGACTCCTAGCAAGAACTGATTGGTTGGATTTTGGTATGAATGCATGCCATTTCTAACTATTCTCAATTGTGGCCGCCAGAGCCACAAGTCATCTCTTACTCAAGTTTTGAGGGAGCTTAAGGCCTATACATCATGAGAAGGGCTCAAAGCAAGCACTGACTGGCTGGTTGTTGGTTTGCTGTATAAACTATGAACATGTTTCTATAGTTCTGGCCTTAAACTCAATTTTGCCACCGTTCGTATTTTATTCATAGCTCCTGTAGCCAATGCAAATGTTTATATGTCTACCTTGGGACAAAGTCACTTTTGTGCACATTTTGAAAAAACTAGACATCATGAAAAGTGTAGATACAGAGTCCCACTTTTGTAATGCCTAGCATTACAGGTGTTCGACTGGCATAGCATGGCAGGTTTTTCTGGACCTTAAACATGCTCCTTGATGCCATTAACCACATTGCATTAATTATGTTTTATGTTTTTCTGATCATTTTGAAAAATAATAATAGGGAAGGCATGTAAACGGTTGGTACAAGCAGTTTATATATTTTTAAAAAAAATCTATGAATTCTTTCAGTAGTATATATCAAAGTTGCAGTTTGCAAAAAACGCATAGTCTGCTTAATAGCTGACCCTAAAAAAACTAAGCAAACATATGTTGCCAGCTGTAAAATGTTACATAAGGACAATAGAAACTATAAGGAAATAGAAACTTCCTAGAGAAGAAACAGTTGGTACAAACTCCAAAAACAGTTCTTTGTTGACTCTTTACGATAGCATTGGTTTAAATGGTTCAATGCAAAATGCTCCCAGCAATGGGAAGAACCTTTTAACCAGACCAACAACAAACAATTTAAGCATCTTAAATGGTTCAGAGATGGTTTTATTAAGAAACACCGCATGTACTAAAGAAGCCCTATATAAGAATAACAGATCTGATTACATTAAGAGAACAGTTATTAATTACACTTTTACAAAATAAAAAGATTTGAGTAATCTCTTCCCACTGTGTATTTATTATGGGTGTCACTTTTCAAACGCATCACTTTGGTGTGTACTTAATGAATGGGCTGTCGTCTAACAATATGAAGAATGCAGAACTACTTGTCTAAAAATGCGTGAACAAGTCACCGCCTTACACCTGCGATGACAGAGATGCTTGCTTAAAACTTTTACTTAAAACCTCCCTTTGATTTTAGCCATTTGTTCTGTGATATAACTGGGCTTGTTTTAATGTTTAGTTCAGATCAAAAATCTGTATCCAATAAGCACTATATATATATATATATATATATATATATATATATATATATATATATATATATATATATATATATATATATATATATATATAAAAAAAAAGTCACTCAGTTTTCTCTACATAAAAAAACTAAAATGTTGGTATTTGTGTTTTTACAGTAAAAAAATTTGAGATCCCTATTTATTATTTGTTTTCCATTCATTTAATTTGGTCTCTGAAAACAGAACACAGAAAAAAAACTAAAAGTATTTTTTTATAATTCTGTGTTCAGTTTAAATAAATAAAAAAATTAATTAATTTATTAATTACCAAATAAATAAATCAAAAAAGTAAACACATGTTACATGTTACTACCTTACAACTGCAAACTACCTACCACGGACAACAAAAAAATAACACAAACACAAACCTTTTCCCCACTTTCGGACATAATTTACATTGTTCTTCACATTGTGACCAAAAATCAAGATGAATGGATGAAGAGAAAAGCTGCAAAATTACTCCAAATCTTTTATAATTTGACTACAACGCTTTTCTTCTTCTGAAGAGTTGCTATTTTGAACATTTCTGTGACAGCAACAAGATATATAACACATTTTTCAAAGTGCCTGACTCAGAATTGGCTATCTATGTAGTTTGGTACAATGCAACCTACGATTTCCTTTGTTCATTTTCATTCTGCCTTGTCACAACAGAGCGAGAGTGGTGAAACTGGTCAGTCACAGACAGAGCCCTGTGGGGGTTTTTGGGTGGGAAGGGGGCAACAGCGGTAAAACAGCATCTGTCACGCCAAACACCGCCCCCTAAAGCCAGCTCCTGGGTGTATGTGAGGTATCCGTGCCCCAGAGAGGGAAAAACGTGGGGTATGCCCAACAACTGTGTGCAGAGGATCCGCTGGAATGTGAGGCATGCGTCTGGAGCGCAGTGACACTACTGGCCTGTGACATGGGCAAATAAGGGCTAGCCACTGGGGAAGAAAGAGGAGTGGGGAAACAACCCTCCCCAGGAGGGGCACACACACACTCACGGCAATGACAAACTGGTAGAGGATCTAAGGTTAACTACAAAAGATACTGCACTATTTATATTACCAGTCAAATATATACACCTCCAACAGAGTGTACACCCTTCTGAAAAATGCTCTTCAAAAGGTTCTACATAGAACTATAAATTATCCAAGAACCATTTAAATATATATTTACCTAATTAACCATTCAAAACATCCATTAAAACTGGTTTATTTGACCTTTTGACCAAAATATAAGAAAGAAACTATCTATCCATAGAGATTACACACAACCTTAGCTTCACCTATCCACTAATCACCCACTAGCAAGCTCTTCACAGGAGTTACAGGTAGGAACCTCCCTTCCTCAATGTCTCATTGAAATAAGCCTCTGGAAGGCACAAGAGTGAAGTCTGGCATCACAGACCCAGTCCCCTCCAAGCTCACGTCATGGGATTTCACAAAATTACACTCACATCAATACCAATACACAGACAGCCTATATCACCCTCCATACTACACCTTCAAACTGACAATTAAACGACAAATTGACACATGCAAGACCTTCTCTGAAGAATCTACTGAGTGTAATGCGCTGCTCAATGACTTTCTTTGACGGCAATTCAAAACATTTGTGGTTTAAGACGTAACGTCACTCAGTGTTTGTCCAAAATTTTTTTACAAAAATTCAGGAATTCAGAGAGGGCAAACACACGAAGCCTTCGAAACCTTCTCTATACCTTCATCACAAACATTTTCATCAATAGGGTTCAAAGGTTTGTAGACATCTGGGTCAACGTTTCTTCTGAAATCAAGGGAACTAATCCCATCCCTTAAAAGGATAAAAAAGGATAAAGGTGCACGTATTCGTCACTGTACAGTGTGGACTGTACAGCGAAATGTGTCCTCCGCATTTAACCCATCTGGTAGTGAACACACACTCACACACACACACACACGTGTTAGGGGCAGTGAGTACATACACACACCCAGAGCGGTGGGCAGCCAACTCCAGCGCCCGGGGAGCAGAGAGGGTAAAGGGCCTTGCTCAAGGGCCCAACAGTGGCAGCTTGCCGAGCCCGGGAATCGAACCCACAACCCTGTTATCGATATCCCGGCGCTCTAACCGCTGAGCCACCACTGCCCACTTATTGTTGAGGTAACACTGTTGTGAGGATCTGACCACATTTAGCCACAAGAACCAGAGAAAACTGCTGCACAGCCATGCAATGCTGGGGGAGGGGGCTTTTTTTTTACCCTTCTAGCTGATGTTTGGCATCAGCAACTGGTGCACCTTAACAAAGCTGCTATTCTAAAACAATTTGAAAATTAGCACAAATGATCTGGAAACAGAGATGTCTCCAAACTCTAAACTGAGCAATACCTCACATTCTGATTACTCAGCAAACAGACTGTGAAAAGTACAGCAAGCAAAGACTGTGGGATTGGCAGGCATCTAAACAAAGAGAAGATCAATCAGCTATAATTTATCGCTTTTGTCCTCAGCGTTGCAGCGTTAATTGGAGGTCTTCCGAACATTTTGTGACGGCAGTAATGCTGTCGAATTCCAACTTCAGAGAACATGCAGATCAAGCGCACCCCCGAGGCCATGCTATGTGAGGCCTTTGGCGCAGTTTATATGTCAGAACTAGGCAACGTATGCACTGCAGTGCATGACCCAAGGAGCTTTCCCCACATGTTACACCTGCCTGCCTTAACTAAATCACAAGAATAAGATCAGTTTGCAAATTACTGCTAATTAAATAAGTTAAGGTAGCACTAATAAATAAGTGTATACCAGCAATGAGCTTCATAAAAGCTTTAACTCTTGTTTTGGCCAATTCTCAAGGTTAAGCCAATGACAAAAGAAATGAAATCTAATGGATGAATTCTCTTCTAAAATGCAGTAGGCAACAAGTCATGTTGGACCTCAGACAACTGTTAACAGTTTAAGAGTTTAACTCCAAGGACTGAACCACTGGATTTCTGGTAGTGCTCTACTCTTACTCGGCATAGGAGCAAAATGACTAAAATGAATGTATTAATTAAATAAACAGTGACCTGTCTGAGGGAGTTTGGGATCTGGGGATGCTACAGTCATTTATGAGAGAGAATAATTGGCCTCACTCTCTCTGGGTATGTATGATGGACAGTTTTCCTAAAACATAATAAAATTAACAAGCAAACAAACAAACTATATCATAACCCCTATATCATGGTATGTGCCATATCGCCAGGTTCTGTCCAATACAGAGCCCCAAAGCTAACCTGCACCTTTCCAGTGTTGGTGGAATCATGTGGCAAAAGGAAACCAAGCTAGTAGGTGGGAACTGATGGGAAACTGATGTGAAAATTAAGACTGTATGGATCATAGAAATCTATTGCAATGTCAGCTGTTCCCAATATCAACATGACAACATGTCAAAGTTAAAAATGCATCTTTCATTCCTACTATACATTCTGTAAATACTTTAAAGCACTTTAATGCATACATTTGGGAATTGCTCAGCTGAACTGTTTGAATCTCACACTGGTTGCTATCCTTTTTGGATATTCTTTACTTAGAATTGTCTTCAGCTAGAGTTAATAGGGTAAATCCAGCTAAACTGAGGATTTGGCCTAAATGGAATTAAAGATGTGAAGACTTTTCCTCTACCATGAGGATTTTTTACCATAACAAGCGGATACTTATGCATGGGTGCAAGTTAAAAGGGGTAGTATAATACTGTTTGGTTTGTTGCACTCTGTTCACCCATGATTAGAATAAAATAAATGATATTGGGCAGAGATCCTCTGCCTCAGGCAGAGGTCATAGGATGAGAACAGTGTAAATTCTCCTTTTGCATCAAGCAGCAAAAAAGTTGCAACAATTAAGTAAATGTGCCTTTTATTACACTGCATGTCCTGCAATATGATTTTTGTGCATGAACTTATTATGATTACGATGCTGAAATGATATAACGTGCAGCCCTAGAGAAAATTGGCCCAGTACCTTGTCTGTACAACAGTCAAAGCAACTTGTGTCATTTTGTATGTATAGCTTGCAGTCCACTGACCATTTTCATAAAATTAAATGTATTTGATACTTTAGCATAGGTTTGTATTTGGTACACTGGAACAGTACAGATTTTATGTTACTTTCAGGCATGAAAAATATTCCTTTAAAATTTGTAACCTATTTTTACTTTATGACCAACATCTAACTGCCTAGTAAAATATACCTAGACGACTTCTATAGATGACATGGCTCTGTGTATCTTATGTGTAGTTCAACAATCTTTAAAGCACAGAATAAGAGTCTGAATAAATAATAATAAAAAGTAAGCCTAACATTTCAAAAATCATGACTTTGTGATGCAAAGATTACACTATACTCACTTTCTTCCCCCAATACCAGAAGCTATAGAAGACACAAGCCTACATTTTTAAATGACAATACTTCTTTTTAAAACTATTATCCAAACCTTAGATGGTCAGCGTGAAGGGCTTCTGAATTTTCAAATGTTTTAACCCATTGGCGAAACCCTTAGAAGGCATGGACGGAGGCTGACATGACTCAAAGCTCTCCAGGGATGATTAAGTGGTCTAGCCTGCGCCAAAGGGCAGGTATCGCTTTGCTTGACATGGGTGTACCTTTAGTAGGCTGTCCTGACTCAGTTCAGTGCAACTCTTTCAGAGTTCAGGTCCTAAAGCTTGCGGAACTGGCTGGTGAAGTTACCAAACCTAAAGAAGAACAGTCTTCCTACAGTCAGCCCCCCCTCTACCAAAACTGCATCAAGTCCAGACATAGCAATAGAATGATGACTCAGTAACTGCACTTTCTTCAAACCCATTAAAGCAGCAGCAGCTCCTCAAATATGTAATCTCAGAGCAGAGACAATCAGGCTGGGTGGATAGCGGTGCCTGCATATGGCATCCCTAATAACACCATGAGTGTTCTAGACAACTTCTGATTTGGAACAGCTTTGGAAGTTGCCATTAGAAGATAGGTAAACTGTGGTCATTAAGGGATGGGCATGGTCAGCAAAACAGCCCAGACTGTTGACACGAGGCAGGTTGAGCCCAATGCTACATGCTACAAACAAGGAGAAATTGAAATTAATCAGATCAGGCTATGATTCCCTAGTCTTCAAATGTCCAGTTTTGGGAAGCTCGTGTCCACTTCTTTCGGTTCCTGGCTGGCAGCAGAGATGTGGAACCCAACATTGTCTTCTGTGGGTGTTGTAAGCATCTATTCTGCCACTATGGCCCAAAGGTCACATGTTTGAACCCAGTCTGCGACATGGAAGCTACAACTCAAACATCGAGCTAACCGAGCAACTCAAGCAGCTTGTATGATCTTTCATTAATCATAATCGAGGTAAAATGCTCAATTAACCGTGACACTGATTTAAGGTCATATCGCCCAGCACTGTAACCATCATACCTTCAAAAAGCCAATAAGGAAATACAGAAATAAATAAAAAAGTGGGTTGGGACAGAAACGAAAAGGACTGTCATTTGAATGAATAAGTGGATCATGTCCTGTACATTAGATGGATAAAAGAGCTTAAGGATGAGTCGCCCCAAGCAAGGACAGGCTTTAAAAGAAAAAAAAAAAAAATCATCATAATTAAATTGCCATGTCAAAGACTGGCGACACACTCACGCTAAAGCCTGAGAAAATGTGGAAAGCTCTCGTTCTGTGTCTGACTCTCCTTTAAAGAATACCGCCATCAAAAATAATTACAGGTATTAGCGTCCCAAAAGACGTCTCTTTAACGTCTCGTCTTTGGCTGTACCTGAATTGACACCCTGTGCTGGTCTGTGTTCTCCTAACGAAAAAGAAAGGGAAAACAATAGCTTGAAAATGCCATGAACATGTGTTAACAGAGTAATTACTTGTATGCTTTTTTCTTTTTTTTTTTTAACTTTTCCCTCTTTTCGCGAGAGTGAGTAACAGCGACAGGGCTTTGTTCAGCAAGCCCATAAAACTGTCATATCACTCAGGCGTACAGCACAGTGGCAACCATGCCATAGCACTGATCAAACTAACTGTAAACCTGCCCCAGTTTGTTGGGAATGAGGGCTGCAGATTACCTGGAGGAATCCAGAAAAAGCCATTTGTCTGTGGCTTCATGAAAAGTGAAACGCCTGAACGAACCTGAAGGGATCGAACCTTCGTTCCACATTTAATGGTTTATAACACGCAGTATAGTACATACATGTGAGGAACAAAATAATTACAACCATAAAAAGGTCAGGCCTTTTAAAAATGCCTTCAAGGTGAACTTGTGCTTGTTTACAGCTTGTTCTATATCAAAGCCCATTCTGGTTTACCACAAAATGCTCAGGGATATACATTAGTTCTTATCAGAACAGTACAATTAGGCGTTAGTCGGCACATGGCATTTACGTTTGAAAGTTACAACAGTAATTTCCTGTGGTTCCTAGAACATTTCCCATGTTTCTAATAAAACTCTCTTCTGTAAAGCTTTTTTCCCCCTGATCTGATGGCTTGAATGCAAAGTATCTTTTCATTCTATGGTTGATTTGCATTTACATTACATTTAAGGCATTTAGCAGACGCTCTTATCCAGAGCGACTTACAAAAGTGCTTTGCTATTTACCCAACAAAAACCTCAGCTAGTTTGAATAGACTAATAATTCAAAGATACCTCTAATCTTAGACTCTACTAAACACAACACCGCTCTACTATTCGCCCAAGTATTCTCGGAAGAGGAGGGTCTTCAGTCTGCGTTTGTAGACAGCGAGCGACTCTGCAGTTCGGACACCTATGGGAAGCTTGTTCCACCACTTTGGTGCCAGGACAGAAAAAAGCCTGGACGCTTGTCTTCTTTAGACTGTATTGTCTACTAAGCAAAGTCAATAGAGCTTGATCATGTCTGCATTCTCGTTACTTCCTATCGGTCTGCACATTTAGAGAACAGCCTCTGAATTTGAAAAGTGACAATCACCAGACTAAACCACATCCACCAATGCTTCCAGGCATATAGCAAACCATGTAACCGAATCATCAGATGGCAGTTTTCGTTATGCCCAGCGCAATAATTAATGGACAAAAGCATATTTATGCTGATAATGTCAAATATAGAAAAATGATTACCTGAATCTAAAGTGACATGCAAAAGGGTGGACACCCCTGCTTAAAACATCTAAGTGAGTAAAAGATGACCAAGTTTCTTTTGGACAAATAAAGGCCAGATTTGTGTAGAACAGGGCACCACCACTTCCGAGTCTGCCAAGTCCTCCTGAAGGTCTCTGCAGTAAACAGGGGTCTTGGTTCGCCTTCCTAATAATCTTATGAGCAGATCTCTCAGAAAGCTTTCCTGGTCTTTCAGACCTCAACTTGCCTTTTAGCATTCCTGTTAACTGTCATGTCCTAATTATGTTATGAAATGAGGATGCAGCACCACCAATTAAAAACTTTAAGAACCCCTGGCCAGTACTCCAGTACTCCAAGGCATAACTATCATTAGGATATAATTTAATAATGTTATTATAAATACCATAATAGGTAAACAAAAGCACTATGATCTCTATGATGAATCTCTGTGATATTTTTGCTGAACTGTAACAGTGATGAAAAACGATCACACAAAATGAGAACCTGACACCTGAGAAGTTGCTTTTTATTGAGACAGGAAGTCTAATCAAAAGCAGCAAATTGAAAAAGAAAAACCCTCACAAGGTGACGTTCTTTCTTTGTGAGCCGGTGATGAATTACTTCACACGCATGCCCTCGGCTATTCCGCAAGAAAAATACCATTTGATTTCAAAAGAGGAAGAGGTTGCCAGATGTGGCTACTCTCAGATCAGTTCTAGAAATTAAACTTTGAGGTGAAATGTGGATGCAGGAAAAACTCACTGTTCTAGGAGCTGGTCATATTTGGCCTGCATATCCCTCTCTGCACTGACGGCTCGCTCTTTCTCAAGGGCCGCGTTGTCTCGCGCTTCACGAAGGCTTCTGTGAAAATGCAATAATAATCTCTGATTCATTAAGGATTTTGTTCAGGTATAGATATTTTATAAATGATAGAGATAGATAAAGCCTTTAAACAAACCCTTTTCAATGTATTTCAGACATTATTCATTATAGTTCACTGTAATGGACGATCACTTCGGATCGGACAAACAGATCAGCGCTGGCTTCCACTGGCTTCTCACACAGGTGCCACTCCTTAGTAGTTATTTATTTAGAATTATTTAAATATTTTTTATTTATATTTAAAATTGTCTTCAGCTAGAGTTAGAGTAAAAGAGTAAATCCAGGTACAGTGAGGATATGGCCGAATAAAATTGAAGATTTAAAGACTTTAAAAAACTTCAAGATTTAAAGATCTTGACGATAATAGAATGTGTGTGGATACTTATATATGGGAATGGGACAGGGTGGCAGTGGGCAGAAGTTTAGAGGGGTAATAATACTTTTTGTTGATAGTCAGTTTGTAAAATAGAGTGAATAGAATGTGAAGTTAGCAGGTTGTGCACTCAATGGTGTGACTAATTTGTGCTTCTATAACAGATGAAGGGGTGTCAAGACATAATAATGCATTGTGAGGCACCAGCTTGGAAGGTATTTTTGCTGAACTGTAACAGTGATGACAAACGATCACACAAAATAAGCAACCACATTGGATTTGGGATTAATATATACAGATTATAATAAAAGTTCTATAAAATTTACATTTATTTTAATAAAACGAAAACAATGAAACTGCAGCATAACAACTGTATCACTGCCAAATTAATACCTGTGGTGACCATTTTTTGTGACCACTTCAAACCCCATCTAAACTACATTACAAATCTACATGTTTAATTATTTGCTTTATGCTACTTCAGAACTAAATTGACTACAAATGACTAAACTATAACCCTAATTAATCTACAATAAAGGAATGTTAAGCCCCCCCTCCCCAGTCAACCCCTGTGATGAGTGCATTCTTTGAGGCCAAAGCACTTTAAACTGCTTCATCATTGTTTCCACTCATCAGTTCACTGTCTTTCTGTCTCCTCCCATTGCTAGGTCAAAAGTCAAAGCATCCCTTCAGACCACTGCTTCAAAATAAACACACCTGTTCTCTCTCTCGTACATCTCCTTGGAAGCACGCTGCAGGCTCTCGATCTCATGGCTGGTCTTCATGCGAATGTGCTCTAACTCATCCCTCAGTTTGTTCTCGTACTCTGTCTTATAGTGATCCCTGGTGGAGAATCATGTAATGGCTTTAGACAAGGATGATGTTGAACACACAACAGCAAGACTGGCCAAGCACAGACTTACAAAGACACAATCAAGGACAGTTTAGCACTCTACTTGTCCTACTGAACCTGATTCAAGTAAACTGCTTTTTTTTTTTTATTCCTTTCATGTTCATTTAATTTCTTAATGTCAAGTATTAGTAGTTATGGCTATAAATCTATAACAATACAATTGAGGGCTAAATTTAGTGACTGCTTCTAATAAAAGCTCATTACATGCTTTGAATCGGAGGTTAACATTAAATTCAATTTCCAATATTCTTAATAGTTAAATGATTCTACAGAGACTTAAAAAATACACACTACACTTTTGGCTGTGGCTCAAATGAATAAAGGACCTCAAATTATATTTTAGAGTAAGATACACAATCTATCCAAAACAAAAACCACAATTAAAAGAAGTTGAGATAAACTTTCATAATCCATAAATTGTACATAGTACGTACATTCTTTAATAAAAGAAAATCTGATTATTTAGCCTTCTAGCAAAAACAATCTAAAATCCTAATGCACATAATTAATATAGAAAAATAATCCTACAATTAAACCAAATAATATATCAAGAATTTCAGGGCAAAACATCATTATTACCCTCTCTGCAAAACTGTTCTAAAATCAAAATCCATCAAACTGATATACAATTTCAGTAAATTAAAATCTAATTATTTTGATCTCTAGCAAAAAATAAAATGTAAACTTGCTTTGACCTCTAACAAAATAATCCTAATAATCCTGTGATTACAATCCATTGAATTTATACATAATTTTGGGGATGGGTCCTGATATTTTAGCCTCTAGCAAAATAATTCTTAAATCATAATCAATCAAATTCATATAAGTGTCAAAAAATTAAAATCTTTCTTGCCTATAGCCCTACAACCCATAGAATGTATATAGCATTTACAACAAAAGGCAAAAAGAGAGTCAGTATCTTAAAAGTTCTAATAAAAAAATCTAAACAGCTGTTTCTGTTTACTGTTTAACATTGACCATGTTTCATCCAGTCCTTCAGTAACAGACCTGGAAGCCACATATTTGTCATACGCCTCTTCTCTGGCCTTCTTGGTGTCTTCTAGCTGGGTCTGTAGTCTCTCCAAGCGGTCCTCCTCATGGGCACAGCGCACATTCAGCTCCATGTTCTGCCTGTTCAGATAGTCCTTATCTTTCTGCAGTAGTGTAACTGACTGCTGCAGAGTGGCCATCTGCAAGGGAGAAAGAGAGAGAATCTTTCATCAGCAACAGAAAATATATTCGAAGGGTGAAAAGTACAGTTATACTTTGTTGTGCACAAGTTACTTAATATTATTAAATTATATATTAAGTATGAATGGTAACATATTTAGACCAGCACAAATACGATAATAAATGTGGTTGCAAAGTACCACATGTGAACATTATAATCTTCCTGTGTACAATTACCTGCCATCTTGAATATTAGGTACATTTTAACTAATCATAAATTATATGACTGTGCAAAGGCAATAGCAATAAATAAAGAAAGGAAGAAAGGAAGAAAAAAAAGAAAGAAATAATATATACATACATCAGTGTTTTTGATCAAGGTCTTAAACATCAATTATTGATTCAAGCAAGTACGTATTACCAAAACCCTTTTTTTAAGTAAATAAAAAAAAATCGAATAAAAATACATTTTAAAAAAGCATCAGAAATATAAAATTTGTTGAAATATGATGTTTGTCTATAACAGCAACAAAGTATCAGTTTGTATTATTGTTGTTACCTCTTTACTGAGGTCATTCCTCTCTTTTGTCATGGCGGTCTGCGTCAGGTCCATCATCTCCACCTTTTTCCTCAGCTCTCTCACCTCCGTTTCATAGCCGTCTCTCTCTCTGAGGCAAATGTGAGCATACACAGTGTAACCATCACTGAGCACTGACAAACACTGATCACCCATACACAGAACCAATGTGTTTACAGTTTAGCCTTGCCCATTCATAACGGAGTTCTAAGAGGTGGCTCACTGTGCTTTTTGGAGGAATTATTACTGAGCCATAAAACAGCATAAAAACACAAGAAAGAAATGTATAATAGTACTGTACTACACTGTAAAGATCTTAAAATTCTCAAAATAGCCATTTTATTTACTATAAATAAACAAATCAACAAACACAATGTTTTATATGTACCATTTGATAATGTTGGAAGTTTCAGAACAGTTTTTTGACTTGTTTTACTCTCATACAGCAATATTTTAGGTAACAAGCACTGCATTCAAAACCATTTAATGTTACATCTTTCTGAGACTTAAATATAAGAGGCATTAAATGCTTTAGATGTCTGGTTACCCTCACCATCACTTTGAAAAACTGTCTGGACAACAGATCAAATAATTCTGAATGACTGTTTATATTTTAACTATTAAATTATGCAGGACAGTGTAATTCTACTTTAACCAGAATACACAGAACCAGGCCCTCACCGTTTCACTTTATCATAGTTCTGCCGTTTGTAGTCGCCCTCCTGAATAAGCTGCTTGGTGTCAGCTAATTCCAGAGTCACTCTCTGGCAGCGAATTTCCAGTTCTGAGCGAGCCCTTCTCTCCTCCTCATAGCTCTGAAAAATGAAGGAATAAGTGTCAATAAAAATACCAAGGAATACATTTTAATAGAAAGGGAACATATAAACTGCTCTGAGGTTCAGAAATCCTAGTATCACTAAAGGGGCACAGTCATCTTAGCTCTTAGCTACAGTGATCAAAGTGATTCACACACCACGAAGTTCTTACATACCCCTCTTAATGTCCCACATTTTTTCACCTTACAACCACAAACGTAAACGTATTTTATTGAGATTTTAAGTAATAGACCAAAAAAAAGTAATAATTGTTAAGTGGAATGAAAATGTAATCAAATAAAAATCTGAAAAGTGTGACATGTAGCCCCCTTTACTAAGATACCCCTAAATAAAATCCTGTGCAATTGCTTTCAGAAGTTACATAATTAGTTAATTGAGTCAATCTGTGTGTAAAGAAGTCTAAGTGTATGTATGTATATATATATATATATATATATATATATATATATATATATATATATATATATATATATATATATATATATATATATATATATATATACACACACCTGTTCTGTGAAGGCCTTTGTGAAGGTGGTTTGTAAGAGAACTCACCAGACAGGTCAGAGATAAACTTGTGGAGAAGTTTAAAGCAAGGATAGGTTATAAAAACATATCCCAAGCAATGAGCATCCCAATAAGCACTGTTCAATTCATCAATCCAAGTATTCCAAAACTGGTATTCTACAAAGAGCACTGGTCAGAGAAAAAGCCAAGAGGCCCATGGTCACTCTGGAGGAGTTGCAGAAATCCACAGCTCAGGTGGGAGAATCTGTCTACAGGACAAGTATAAGCCGTGCCACAAATCTGGCCTTTAAGGACAAGTGGCAAGACGATCGCCACGGTTATGGCACAGACATAAGTGCTGTTTGCAGTTTACCACAAGCCATGTAGGAGACACGGCAAACATGTGGAAGAAGGTGCTGTGGTCAGTTGAGAACAAAGTTGAACTTTTTGGCCTAAATACAAAGCGCTATGTGTGGCGGAAAAGTAACACTGCTCGTCAGCCTGAACACACCACCCCACTGTGAAATATGGTGTTGGTAGCATCATGCGGTAGGGATGCTTTTATTTAGCAGGAACAGGGAAGCTGGTCAGAGTAGATGGGAAGAAGGATGGAGCTAAATACAGGGCAATCCTGGAAGAAAACCTGTTGGGAAGGAGATGCACCTTCCAGCAGAACCTAAACATACTGCCAAAGGTACAGTGTGTAATGGTTTAGATAAAAATTCATATATAAAATATTCATGGGTTAGAATGGCCCAGCCCCTCAATGGGATTTAAGTCCTGACCTAAATCCCATTGAGCATCTGTGGCAAAACATGAAAATTGCTGTTCACTGATGCTCTCCATCCAACCCGGCTGAGCTTGATCTATTTTGCAAAGAAGAATGGCTAAAAATGCCATGAATGAATACTTTTGCATGTCACACTTTCATTGTCATCATTTTCATTCCACTTCACAATTATGTGCTGGTCCATCACTTAAAATCTCAATAAAATACAAATACAAGTTTGTGGTTGTATGGTGACCAAATGTGAAAAAGTTAAAGTTAAGAAAAGCTAAAAATGAGCTGGTTGTATTGGTTCCTAACAACAATAATTTACACAAATGTAGGTTTTGACTCACTTCCAGAAAGCTACAGAAAAAGGAAATAATGTGATTCTAAACCTAAAAATCAATACCATGTGTGTTTTATCCATAAACAAAATTAGACAATTCATCGTTATTAGAATTTGGTTAATTTGGTCAATTTTGTTTTCCCAATTTGAATTCCCTCAGAAAAAAGGAATGCCAGTCTTCTCTACCTCCATGAGGGATTTGATCTGGCTACGATGGGTATCCAGGTCATCACTCAATATGTTCTTCTTCACCTGCAGCTCTGCCAGCTGAGTCCTGAGAGGAGTCACCACCTCGTAGAAGCGCACCTAAGCCAACAGAGCACAAGATCAGGCAGACTTCATAGACCAGATTAACTTCAAAAGCCATCTGATAGGATTTTGGATCCTAAATTGGATTGCCTCATGAAATCCATCTGTCACTGAACATTTTCAGTCCATTTAGCAGGAATTCATAATCACACTCACACATTTAATTTCCATTTGTGTGTAATACTGTAAAAAAAATAAAATATGACTGGTGTATATATACAGAAATTTGTTTTACTAGAATATTATAACCATAATAAAACAAAAACATTTGGCTTCAACAAACAAGAGAAAATAAGTCACAAGACTAAAATGGCATTTGTGAAAATGTACTAAGAGTGTAAAAATGCATTGACCTATTTATTTTTATAATATTTAAGTGTGCTCTCATTTTTCTTCTCAAGTTTTTAGTACTTTTTAAAGGTAACAGCAGTAGATTTTGCAGTGATATACCAATTATGTAACTGTATAATAATTAACAAATGCTTGTTGGCTCCATTTACCATGATTTAAGCTTTTTAGTTAATAACCTGACTCCTATTATGATATATATCTGAATATCAGAGGGGAGAAAATATTTAATAGACAGTAGGCAAAAAAAAATCTCCTATAAAATTTTAAATATACAGAATTTACTTAATATAAAAAAGACTATTAGAATAATATTATCTACTATGTGAACATCACAAGATGTGCAAAAACTCTTGAGTCTGCAGAACCATGTCCCTGATGTTTTTATTTAATGCAACTTTATGACTTTTAGTGAAATTTGGTATTTTCTAATG
>NC_132892.1:27204768-27207268 GCF_030463535.1 Salminus brasiliensis
TGAGCTTCATGAGCACCCTAATCACCTTTATTATTAATCTGAATCTGGGCCCACAACATACAAGTAATGTTCTTATAGAACATCAGTATTATATATGATCTGTAAACAATTTCTAAGTTAAGCATAATGAAAATATTACAAAGGCACATCTATATATTTACATTTACGGCATTTAGCTGACACTCTTATCCAGAGGTTACTGGTATTACAGAGGTGGGCCAATGTAGTGTTAGGAGTCTTGGACTCTCATTGGCGTAGTGCAGCATAGTCACACCGAACCCCAGTCTCCCATGTGGTGTGGTAACTCACTGGCAGGTAGTGGTATTATCTGATGCGCCACAACAATCCATGCCAATATATAATAATGCTAAATTCGATACTGTTGATAAATATTACAAAACAATTACCATTACTGTCAGCAGCCGGAGTCAGAGAGAGGACAATTGGCCTATCTCCCTCCCTCTCTCTCTCTCTCTGTCTTTCTCATATATATATATATATATATATATATATATATATATATATATATATATATATATATAATTTTTTTTCCCGTATGTGTGTGTGTGTGTGCACGCTAATATGATATATAATATCATATATAATATATAAAGAAAAACATATTAACTTATAAAAGTTATTTTGCATTTGTAGAGATTTTCAATTCGTCCATTTATAATCGATTGTGTGACAGTGACCATGTACACCAATTTTACCAGCAGGGGACACCAGCATGCAGAGTTTCAAGCTCAAAACAGTGAATTATTTTTCTTAACAGTTGGTTCAGAGTTTAAGATTAAATGGTTAAAACAAGTTCCTTAAGAATTAAAACTGACAAATTCAGATTTGATCAAATTGGCTTTTTGTTCTGAAAGTTTTATTAAAGTGGTGAACTAATCGTAAGGTAAAGTCAGATAAATTTGACTTTGGAAAAAGAAAAAATTATGAAATAGTTGAGACTGAGAAGGCCTTGTTTCTCCTTATTTACAAACTCGCCCTAGATCACCTGGTAAGACGTTTGTGGAAAAAGCCCCTTCTTTGCAGAAGACCTAGAGCTAATATTACCACTGAGGTTTGTTTCTACCCTTCCCGCATCAGCATTTGGCATTTCCATGAAATGCAGAGATTCAAGCATTAATGCTAATTAAAAAAGTGAGAAATCAGAAAAGAATTGCTGGCTTCCTCCAGCGATCGCCTACCTTTCCTAAGCAATATTTCAGCATTTTCAGACCTGATATGTATCTGCTGCAGCTGTAGTACATTAGTACTTGTAGTACCACAAGTTATTCCCTTGTAACTTGTTGACGAACTGAAAACCTGACTTGGAGTACCCTTGGTGCACATCTCCCTTTTGGCCTCTATTGTAGCTAGAGGTATGTGTGAAATCGACAGATTTTTTTGTCCAATTCAAAGCACTAGGAACCACATGGAGAAAATGTTGAAAATGGAGATGATGCTGAGAAACACTAGAGTGTTCCTTTAAGGTTTGGTCTTCCTGAGCATTTCCACAACACTTATCCATATCCAGACCTCCTGCAATGGCCTTCTCTGTTCAAATTTAGGCCACCAGTGCTAGGACCTGCACTGCCCCCAGGCTTTAAAAGACAGGATCATGGTGATGAGGGCAATAAGGAGGACGAAGACAACGAGGTCATAGGTCCAGCGCTACCACCAGGCTACCAAGCAGAATCTTCCAGCAGTGAGGGAGACGATGATGAGACCATTGGGCCAATGCCAGTGAGGGGGGCTGCTCAGAGCTCTGTGGCCTTAGACTTTGAGAGAAGGGCAAAGAGGATGAGGGACAAACTCCTGGGACTGGATGTGAGTGTTCCTACACCTTATTGTTGCTCCCAGTTGTTCTGTTATCAGCCATATTTGGAAGAATGTTGTTTCTTTATCAGCTTCACTCAGCATTCGGTTGTCACTTAAAGAGTTGACCCACCCTAACTATCAGCGGCTCTCCCACCCGTTTTATACCCAGAGTTTTATAATAAGCGTGTGGAGGCGGGGCCTAGTAGGACACGGACAAGGTAGAAAGCAGCCAATCTTTTCTGCCTTTTCTGCTTTCGGCATTCTGAAGGTTGTCACCCACCGCTGCAAAAGAGGGAGAAAAAACCCTCGAGTAACAGATGCAGCAGAGCTTTTCCACCACTAGGGGGAGCACTAGCCAGGTTTGGAAGGGCAGAATGTCATTTATCAGCACAAAATGGCTATCCTTGGACAAATCACTTGTTTTAACAAAATACTACAGGACGTATGTCTACAAAACACTAACATCAAATGCTTAAACAAGGCAGAACATGGCTTTTTATTCAGAGATATGGACATACAATATATGTCTGAATGTTTGTAGACACCCCTTCCAAAGAATGTATTTTGGGACCTTAGGTTGCACCCATTGCTGACACAGATATGCAGTTGCACACGCACAGCTTGTCTAGTCCCCGTGAAGAAATACTGCCAATAGAATAGGACTCTCTGGAACAGATAAACATGAACC